>NW_008632781.1:0-9318 GCF_000691845.1 Merops nubicus | reverse complement strand
CTGATGCCATACAATACTTGGTGATATCCAACAGGAAAATTTAGAAAGCCAGTAAATTAGGTTTAATGATATGATCTGGTGTGCCTATGAATTAAGTCTGTGGGTGTGTTTACTGAGTCCTCCCTGTTGTCATCCCTTTGCTTTCCCCCCTTCCCTATACTGTTATATCACTTTTGTTGCTGAAATAATATTTTCATTGAGCCATGTCTTGCCATCCAGCTTTAGGTTTCATTAGCTGGGCTTTTAAAAGCATGGTAGGAAACAATATGGAATGCAGAAGGATCTAGTGATGGAAGAAGCTGAATACGCCACCTTATCCCAAGACTGTTAAAATACAGCAATTGGAATTCTTCAGTTGCTATATTTTTCCACTGATGTGAAGCATTTGATACCCCTCTTACTAGAACACTGCTTGCATTAAACCAGGTATTTTCTGAGGCACTTAAGGCTATTAGGGACTGGAACTGAAAGGTATTAGCTTTGTTTTTTGTTTGTTTGTGGGTTTTTGAGTGAGGGTGGGTGTCAAGAAGATGAAGTTAATATTTAAACTATTTTGCAGTTGATATGCAATAAACAAAATTGGTGGTGTTTTCAGTAAATATTAAGCTTTCCATATGGTTAAAGATCTATTCAGCAAGCTAAATTAACCTGCTGTTTATTCCAATTATGAACAATTAAACTTTTCTTTGCAGTAAAATTAGGGCTAAAGAAGTAATATTCCAATCATGTGCTTGTTTGGAAGCTCACAAAGAGTGGTATAGCTTTCGCTGCTTTCAGTGAATTATGACAGTACAGAAAAGTCATTGTTTACTGCTAGAATTAATTAGCATTGCTGGCTCCATTTGAGGATGGCCAGATGTCCACAGCCAAAGAAGGACACCTATATCTCTCTGCCAGGATTTCAAAAGTGACGGGACAATAGTGCGCAAAAAAAGCCAATTTATGCTGGTACTGCAAAAATTGCTTCAGCTTTTGAGATTTTCCTGTGCAAAAGTGTGTAGTAACATAAGCAAGGGTGCTTGCATGGCTTCAGTGGTGTTTGTGCTTGAGAGAGTTTGATTCTGTTACCAAAAGTTTTCCTTTTTGAAGCAGCAGTAAGAATGCTGAGCTCTTCAAAGTCCCATTCACTATCTTTTCATCACTTCAGTTCACTGTCTGTAGCGTGGGGTTAATAAATTATGATATTGTAAAGGCAAGAGTGCACAATACCCAGAAATGTATATCTGGGTTACAGATCCAGCAAGAATAAATAATCAGTCCAGCTAAGGATGTTCTGGACATCATCTCAAATCAGTCTATAGAACACCACAGTTCAAGGATGTTATTAACAAGTCATGATATTAAGAGACCAAATAGTGTTTTACAAAGCTGAATGAAATTGCAACCAAACAGAAAGTCAGTTGTTACAGTCTAATAACATAAAATTGTCCATCATCTAGGGTACATCAACAGCCAGGAAAAGCTTAGCGTGAAGATGGGCAAGTGAATTACTGCAGCTTAATGACATATTGTGCATCAGATGAGCTATAGGAACTGACTAGCAACACCCTCTGCCACCAGCAAATGCTATCTAAAATGCATTAATCTAAACCAGAGAGAATTTTCTATGCTGCAGTAATTTTGTGTCACAACACTTACATTTTTTCACTAGGTTTCATTTCAGCCAATGCAAATTTAGTCACCAGCTTCAAAATTTGGATTCCAAATGCAAGGAATTCAGTGGTGACACTCAGTTTAATGATGTCTTCATTGAATTCCAAGGTGAAGAGCCTCACATCCAAATTTACAAACTCTTGAAGAAATACTGACCCAACACAAGTTCATTTATTGTCTTTCAATCTGTTCAGTCATTTAATAGAAAAAGTCTCTATGGTTCTATACATTTTATTGTTGATTTTCTTCAAGGTCATAGCATGCTATTCTAGTATCAAATTCCTCTGAATAGTTTTACAGTGAAATTGCCACCATACCCCTCTGTAAAGTAAAGCTACTGTTTTTTAAGCCTAGAAATACTCTTATAATTATTCCAGCTTGCTTTTGAGTACAAGCCTGAGAGGAACACTCAATATAGATATTCTAGGACTTGCAAATTTCTAGTGAAGATTTCAAATGGCACTCAAATCATAGCTCCAGCTAAGTAATTTGAATGGTTACCTTTCCTCCCTGTATAAAGGTCTCCTTTTAATCTGGCATAGTCTCACTTCAACTCTCTAGTCATAGGAGTTCATTATGAGTCCTCCTGATATGTTAATAAACCACCTATTTGGCTCTCTTTATGCTTATAAGTGTGAAAATGTAAACTCTCATTTTGAATGGAACATTGGCTGCTTTCTCTAATATCATTAACTTCTGTGGTCAATGAAATTTTACAAAGAGTTGGCATGTAATTAACATGAGAAATAATGGAGTAAATTATGCTCATCCAAGCAAAGGACCAGTGAAGCAGTGAGTTGGTAACAGCATAGAGTAAGCCCATCCCTGCAAGGGACCAGGTCTAGAGCACAAGGATTTCCTTGTAAACAGCAGTTCGTGTAGCATCTTAAAAATGTGATGGCAAAGAACTGATAAAGGGTGTCACTCTTCTGGGAAGCAGAGCGGGGCGTGCTCTTGTTGCAAGTGGATCTGACTCAATTAGTGAGTAAGATTGGAAGCAGGCTTCTTGGGAAAGAGAGTGCACATGCTGCACAGCAGCAGCTATGTCAGAATGAATGGTCCTAGGCTCCTTCAAAACTCCTCACCTATCTTCAAAGAATGGCCAGACGTGATGAAGAAACAGCCAGGAAAATAGGACAGCAGTGCATATATCTTATACTATCAGATTTCAGATCAACCGCATATAGAATCACCTATGTGGCTTTGTGGTTGTTTAACTACCAGATGTCCTTGGACGGTCAATTTATAAAGCAAGGTTCTCAAGCTGAGAAGCGTGTGCTTAAATTATTAGACAATCAGGAAGCAATAGCCATAGCCTTGTGGGACAGCAATGCAATATAATCTTGTGTCTACCAGGAAAAGAAATGGGGTGGAGGGATCATAGAATCATAGAATCCTTTATGATTCTATGAAAGGCAAAGAAAGCATTGTAGTGTTCTCAGATCAAACAGAGGCATGTGCCTGGCTTTCTGGAATTAGAGCACAACAGCATGGTAGGCTTTTAGGTAGGAAGGTCTCATCTAAAGCTACGTGGCAGAAATCTCTTATTTTATAATTACTTGCAGACTGTGACAAAACTACTTCTTTCCTTTCTCTCAGCTTAACCAACCAGGCTAACAAGTGTGAGGCTGACCAGTCAGGACTCCAGTGAGGCATCCAAATCCAAGCCAAAAACAAGTAAGAACAAACAATCATCTTTTATTTGGGATTTTATCTCTTTTGGGTGCTAGGCCCTCCGGATTCCATCATTAAAGACACAACAGTCTGCTTTTCAGTAATGCTTATGTGTAGCGATTGGTGTGGTGATGATAGTAACTATGTTGGATACTGCACTCCTCTTTTTGGCATCTTTCAGTACTCTACTAGTTCCTTGGCAGTCTACAAAGGTGAGAATTGTGTGTAGAGTGGGTTTGCTGAGGGCTTTATTTTTACAAAACTTAGTAGCTATTGTGTGTTTCTGTCATAGCTTTTATTATGTTCCAATGATGGTTTGACAATTTTTATTCTCAGTTTGACAGTTCCAATAGTTATGTACTACACAGGAAATCTGTGGATTGATAAATCCTCTGTATATTTTTGTTTAATGTACTTGGGAGCATTGTAATGGATTTAAAATTACATTTATTGTTCATGTTACTGTACGACAAGGGATAGATTTCAACCATTCCTTTCTCAGGAAACACCGCTTTATTACTTGATACAGAAATACTGCTTTTACATATAGACTACTTATCACAATTTAAACTTGTCCTCTGACAGTGATTCACATAAACCTCGTGTGATCTGTGGCCAAACTAGAAAGCTCAGTAAACACTGAGTATTTCCAGATTCTTGTGCTTCAAGAGAAAATATACAGATTATGATTACACTAAAGCTACTATTCCTGCTTCCTTCTGTACCACCTTAATGTTGCCCAGTGAAAGAACATCTCCCACTGTGACCCACCTGGAGCCTCTCTGACCATGTCTACTCTTTACATGCATCTGACTGCAGCAGGGGAGGAGAAGTGGGAGAAGGACTGGACACTCAGTAACTTTCTACTGTTAAGCATATAAAATGAAGATTTTACAATTGAGTTCTAAACACTTTGATTTGTTATTCAGATCTAGTTTTGCATCTGAAAGCACACCATATCCTAGCCTGCTCAAGGAGACTTAGCAAACTAAACTCACAGGCATATGTCATGGGAAAGGCAACGATACCAACAACCACAGAACTGAACAGGAGTCCTTTCCATCAAATTCCCATTCAGGTCCCTTAGAAATCATTCTCTATCTTTATATAAGCCCCTTCTTCATACTCAGAGACTTCTGTGAGTTGCCTTGTGTGAGAGGCTCTGAATGCGGTAGGGGTTCAGGGATGGTTCACAGGACTTTTGACTAGGTTTCATAAGTTGCTCATGAATCATGATTGCTTCAGCCCACACTTAACTATTCCTGGCAGACCTCCTTTTAACTGCAGCTCCGTGCTTTTCTATCCTCGCACCAAACCGTGCTGTCATCAGAGAGACTCAAAGTTCTTAAACAGACCCTCTTATAAAATGAGTGCCTCTAACGACTTTACCACAACAAATGCATCCATTTCACACAGCTTCTTCATAAATTATGTGCTCTCAGACTACTAGCTTGTCATATAATTAGCCACCATGGGCTAGTCAACAGTCATTAGATGGATTTCCGTGTTCTTCCCTCTCCTCTCCCTCCTCACCCACTGCATATTCAAGAGGTGCTGCCTACATATAACAGTGGATGCTATCAGTATGTATCGTGGTATACATTAAACTTGGGGCACAACTTCCTCTCTCCTCTCTACCTGTAGTTTCCCCATGGCTTTCACTGACCTGGTGTCACCAAGGGAAGAATGCTCCTTGAAGATTTCTGTCCTTTTTGTTCCCTCCCCCCAAAAAAATCCAACAAGCCAAAAACCCCAGAACTATTGAATGAAACTTTTTCATTCCAAAATGTTCCAGAAAGAGCATGGGAAATGGCAATATTGCAAGATTTTGGTTTAGTTTTGATGTTTTTCCTCTTGTGATTCAGACCTGTCTTCCTCAGTATTTTTTTATTTAGTGTGTGGGGGTCAGGGCAAGAATACACAGAAAATTGATTTTCCCCCTTCTTTTTTCTTTTATTCCTTATTGTAAAACCTGAAGAACAGTTTTTGGTTTGGTGTTGGGTGTTTGTTTTTTTTCTCCTAAAAAAAAAAAAAAAGACAAAGTGGCAAGAAAATCCCTTCCCTTATTTCGAGAAAAACAAAGGTTGTCCTGATTTTACTCTAGTGGTGTAAAATGATGTTCCTGCCAAACATAGCGACTTTTTCCCTATACTAATATTCTCTGATGTAGACGTTATATAAACATAACCGAAATAGAATCACTTTTGATATTCCTTTCTCATAGTGTCTCTAGCTGCCAATTTTTCTATGCAAACAAGCCATCTTAATGTTATATCTGGATGGTGGATTTGTAGAAACCTTTGCGATAACTGTCCTTGTCCATCAGCTTCAAAGTATTTCTGTGGCTGCCTAATTAGTCATACAGTGGAGTGATTAATGTAGTCTGATCCAGCTATAGTGTCTCATTGCCACTAAAGACAGGAAGTTACGCACTCTGAAAGACCTCTGCCATGTAAGTACTAAACCAGAGATCCTACCGACTGTGAGCTCGTGTAGTTAATGTCAATGTACTAGTGAAATCTCCATTTATAGTGCCATAAAAGCTGCTACCTGCCTGGGATGGAGGTAGTATTGCCCTGATGTTCCCAGTTTTATCTACTCTTCTTTTTTTTCAGAATTTTCTTTACTATCTTTTCTAGGTCTAATGATAATAACCTACTAGAAAGCTGTTAATGTGAAAGAAGACAGTATATACAATCTCACAGTTTTTCCAAGGACTAGAGCTCATTATGAACAATCTAGTTTTAATATACTCTTTGTCCCTTTTTTTTTTTTAAAAAAAAAAAAAACCAAAACAAAAACTTACCTGCTCTATTTTCTTTTCAAAAAATTCTTTATATTTCGCTTCAGAAACCACAGAACTAATTTCGCAAACAGAAGTTAGCAGAGGATATGTTACAAAGTAAATCAAAATTCAAATAAAAGTATCGTGCATGGCAAAATTCACTAGAATACAATCATCATTAAATCATCCATGAAGGTGTGAAAACATGTTCACATCGATGTTATTCATTGAGACTTTAACAAGAGTAATTAACATTTTTTCTCCTCTGACCCTATAACTGATACTCTTTCATCTTGACTGAGAATCTTCTCAGGAACACCAGAAAATGCTATGAAGAAATAATAAGAAATTAAGTGTGAGTGAGTAATATCGACTGTGCTAAGTGTTGTGATATAATTTCTCTCTCCCATCAGCAACTGCTCTACACAAGCCACATCTAGGAAGGTCACAGTCATGTGACCTGTTCCACTGAACACACATTTTTTAGTTTTTGCTGCATGATACTCATGAATTCCTTCACTCTACATTTTGCCTAGGGCTGTGAGTACTTGTTCTCTTCTAGAGCAGACTGCAAGTGTTAAAGAGGCTCATATTTCTTGCTAGCAGCCATTCATTCCATTTCTGGAGGTTACTGTCCTTCCTGTTTTCCTAAGGGAAGAGCAAAGCTAAACATCTGAGGGATTTAAATCTTTCCTCTGGCATGGATGGAAAAAGAAGTCCATTCATAACAGGACTCTCCCAGTGTTAAAATCCACCTCCTTTCCCAGGAAAAGTTTTTATGTTTGCATCAACAAATGAGAGGAGTCTCAAAATTGAGGAAGGCCATTATGTAATGAGATCTGAAGAAAACACTCTCACCTATGCTTGTAACTTCCAATTCAGTTTCCCACTAGTTATTTTTAAGGTGTATATCCTCATGACCCAAGGCAATTTGTAAATTGTACGTTACTAAAAGCCCTGAAATGGCTAGAGATAAGAGACTTTCCTGTAACAAGAACAGACTACGAAATGATTTCCAAGAATTTTTATAAGTTCCTCTATTATTATTTGATTATTCCATTTCCTCTGTAACTGCACAACTGTAAGGGAGCACTGCAATTGTAACTGGTACCGTAAAGCAGACTTTTCTCATCTCTATAAAGAACTGGGTTCTTTTTGCTTCACATGATTAGTCTAAAACATTAGGCATCTTATCCCCTCTGTTGTTTCCTTTACAATTTGTGGACAAAATAATCTATCATACCTCAGTAGGCTGAATGGCCTCTATGATTTAAAAAAGTTCATTCAGTAAGTGTTCAAAGAGTGTTTAATTGAGGCAAAACACCAGTTTTAAAATTATGAAAACATAAATGAGAAGAAACCTACTCTAAAGGAACAAAAACTGCATTAAAAATCTTCCAAAATATTTTTTTTAAAACTGTTATTTCTAAATGGTATTATTTACTTCTATGAATTAAGTGAATAAATTACATGGCGGTGTTTTAGAAAAAAATTGAATTTATATGAAGAAATCCTTCAATCATATTATTCATTATTCTAAAACTGGTGAGATCTTTGCAAAAGCTCTTAGTTGCTTTCCTAATTCTCCTCTTTGCTGCTGTTAAAACAGTGGTGAAAAATGCACTTGCTCTAACTTGGAGAAACATAGTCCAGCCTAATTCTATGCTTTCTTTCCAAGTCCAAAAGTCCCCTGAGGTCATGGATTTAAAAATTATTTTTTTTTGGCCTCCAATGAAAACATACAGCAGCTCATTATGTAGCTTCAAGCCATTTTCCGGTACCAGGCACAAATGTTATTTACCCACTCCATGGACAGAAACTCAGCTAAAAGAGGCAACCCAGTATTTTGGTCCAATTTTTCATGGTCTTCATGGAAATGAAAGAAGGGAACAAAATACACTTATTAAAATTGGCCTATCTCCATTTAATTCAAATGGGTCAGTTCATTTCATAGATGCCTAAAAAATATACACTTCTGTCAGCAATGATTTCAGAATTATTTAAATTATCAAGGATAAGATTTACCCTTATCCACAGTGATTAACTTGCGGATGGACACAAATTTATAATTTAATTTTAGAGTTTTCTTTTAAAATATCCATAAATATGTTAAAATTGAACTCCTACTTATTCATTCTCTTCCTGGACTACAACAGCATATTCAAAATAACTAATCCATTCCTAACTCAGTTCTGTACTACTCAGTGAAACACATCCAATTAGAACATCCAGTAACACAAGATAAAATGAGTTAAAAGACAAAAAAAACCACACTTCCTCCTCTTAAGATTAGCCATATGAGAAATGGATTAATAAATAAAAGCCAATTAGTGACACAATGAAACGTTCAAAATACAATCTTCAAACACATCCAAGCTGAAGGTTCAGCTTTTGATACAGATGAGTAGCTATACTACTTTGGAATGGGTTTCAAAATGTGCTTACAAATGTCAATGAAGGGGTATGTATGGTTTAATACTTAAACTTTTCACTGTTTCTTTCCCTCCCTGACTCTCTATTTTATTTTAGTTTTTAATCTCAAAAGATCTTATTAAGTAACGGGTTTGAGTTTTCAAACCCTTTGCTCTCACCATGATGTTAAGATCCTAAAGACCTCTTCTTGTTATCTTGTTATCCAAGCAGGCTCTTTGCAACTGATGACAACTGTACTGAAAAAACCTGCTGCTTCCGTACACTGCCTTTTCTATAGATCTCACATAGCTGACATAGCTGAATCTTGCCTAACTTTATCCTTTCCCTAAACTCCATTTCCGTATTAAAGTGAAAGCTGTAGGAAGCTGTAGGTCTTTTTTTTTTTTTTTTTTTTTTTTTTTTTTTTTTTTCCCCATAAACAAAATAAATATTCAGAGGTCTAATCCAAAACTTTGAAAACTGTTTGAAAACCATGATCTTGTAAGTTTAATTTTGTCTTTAGACAGACATATTTAAATGTATGTGTGCTCTTAATACCTTTGAGACAACTTATTTTCTTTCTTGCACCTGAATTTAAGAACAATTTATTTTTTAATTAGAGCTGGTTAGAGAATGAGGACTACTTTCTGTGGCAGTTTTGGAAGCTTCCAGATTTGTGCTTCTTGTTCTTTATTACCAACAGGCAAAGTGACAATCCAAAGATGTTTGGGGATGAGGCACTTCAAAAAAATTTCTGTCTACACTCAAAGTGTAAGTAAAAACCCATACTCTAA
>NW_008632780.1:10229-53441 GCF_000691845.1 Merops nubicus | reverse complement strand
TACACATGTATATCTCTATATAATATATAAAAAATACACATGTATATATCTGTATAATGTATAAAAAAATATGTTTAGCTATATAGAATTATAAAAAATACACATGTATATCTATATATACTATATACATGTAGGTTATTCTGCACATAGTCCCAAGATGCCTTTTGAGTTTATAATTGTACTTGGAATAGTGGGGATAGCAAATGTTCTTTGACTTAGAATTCTTGACTGCCATTTTCCCCCCATTTTTTTCTTTTTATACACTACATAAATAGAGAAGTTTTGATGACACTGGGGACACTTAAGTGTTGCATCTTAATCCCTCTATTTATTTTTGATGTGCTTTAGAAGAGAAGGATGTTTTGAACTTCAGCTGTGTTAGAGTACACAAGTACCTCTTAAAACAGCGAGTGTAATCCTGTTTTCAGGCTTTTGTATGTTAAATATTCTACTGAAATCTGCAGTGAAACCTTACCTATTAATTTCTCCTATAAACTTTACTGAACTGGACTATTGCTCATGTACTTGGGTGTCTCACTTATAGAAGAATGCTGACAGGCTTTATGAATGGGAGAATGGCATCATTTAAAAAAGAAAATAACTTGAAATCCCTAAGGAAGAACAGTTTCCCAGAATTTTAAGGCAGCACACCAATCTGAAGCCAACCTTTTCTTGACTTATTTTCAAGTCAAGAAACAATATGATAAAAACCTACAGAAACTTGGCAGGGTAATTAAATAATCATTTTTCTTCCAATGTCTGATCAAGCCATAAAGAGAAAAATCACAAAGATGAGACAAATTTTACTTTGCTATCATATGTGATGATCAGTTTCTGAGAAATATTGTTTCCTCACTACAGGGAACCAGTGCTCACTAATAGCAGAGCCAAGCAAAATTTCTGAAAATTGTTATTGTAATGTTTACATAATGAGAATTTTTTTTTCCCCCCCTTATGAAGTACAGGTGCAAAATGTAAACACTCTGCTCCCAGAAGTGCAACTTTCCAGCCATTTCTTTCTTAAGCAGTCCTTGCAAATTTAACTAGCCTACTATTAATGGGCTATTGACAACTCTGGTAAACCTTTTGGGTTTTTTTTGCAACCCTACCAATAAACAAACAAATCAAAACCCCATCAACTCTAAATCCTTCTGCTTTTTAATTTCTTTTTCTCTTGTTATTTTTTTTTATTCATATGTTATATTTTGAGGACCAGTCACCCTACAGAAGAGCATCTGCTGGACCCTGAGCGGGAAGCAGACACGTGGAAGCCTTGCAAATGTAAAAGCCAGGAGTGGGTCGGACCCCAGATGGTGAGTGTTTGCTCTTAACAAGGAGGCTCTTTCTCCTTCAAAAGAAGGGAGGCAGCACCCTCTAGCACTGAGCCTTTGCTACCACTCCAATGACAGGCACTGCCGAACATAAATCAGAGTGATAACAGCCTCTGCTGGGGATTCAGACCCACATTTTCCTGCATGGAAGATAAAACCTTTTCTGGTTCTTAATTCAATCACATACCCAACTGGCAATCTTGCATATCAAAATGGGAATCCTGGGAGGCTGCTGGAATATGCAGATCAACAGAAGCTAATTAGCATTTACTTGCAGCCATCCTTAACTGATTGGCAGCACAGCTGTGGGGACCAAGCAGAACATGCTGAGTTGCATATTTGTATGGCCACCTGCCATTTGGTGGGATCCAAAATAGTGTAAACTACCACTTCACAATAACTCAGTGACCTTAGTTTTGAAGTAATATTGAATAGACATATTTGGCTAAGTGTATAATTAGTGCTTATTTCACCTGACATGCAGTTCAACAATAGGCTGTGCAGCAGTACCTTCTTAATTTGACATGTTGATGTCTTAATTGAGATTGACAACTTGTTAGAGAGGTACTATATTTCCAACGCAGGCTGAGATCTACCCATCACCACCGACTCCCCTAAGCACACAAAACAATGTGCTTTTATCCCTTAAAACATATTCCAGCTATTCTGTATAGAACTGAACAACTGAACCTGAGTAGAGCTCACTAATGAAAGCAACGGGTCCATTTCTTGCAGGGGTTTTATGTCAGTACTTTTATGCAGTGACGTGGGGTGTGACCCAGAAAATAAAAATGTCAGAGAGCATAACAAAGAAAATAAAGGGGAGATGCATATTTAGGCAGAAGGAATGTCAGCACTGTAGGCCAGTTCACACAATCATGGTGAAGTGGAAATGAATGAAAGCTGTACCAATGGCTTACTGTAAGGCACTGAGAAAAGAGCGGTGCCTCTTGCAGTTCAGCAAGCAAAGGTCTGTAGCCTGATTGCCTTATCATCCCAAACCAGAAATCTGGGTTACCTGGATCACAGGATACCTCTGCTTATGGGCAAAACCAACCAAAAGAGATCAAACTTGTGGATCTGTGGCAAAACTGTACATTTAAGTGACCCGAATTGGCATGTTTTCTCAGGGTGGCTGGACTGGCTTGTAGCAACAAAGGATTTGGTCCTGTTTCAGACTGCATGCTAGAGAATTGAAAAAAACCCATATATATGGATCTGATAAGTGATAGGAAGGGTATATGTAGAATTGCTAATCTATGTGAAATATAATGGAATGTACAAGCAGCACTGCAATGCTCCATGGAAAATGTAGTGGCATAGTGATAAGAGTGGAGTTCTTGTTTACATGTTTCTAAAAGAGGATCATAGCTTGTGTATCCTCATTATTCCTGTGTTATCTATGGACAGAAGCAAGACCTGGAATTCATCTGCCATTCTTTACCTGAGGAAGCACTCTAAAAAAGGCCTCTTGTGTCTTAGCCATTACCTGCCTTACTTGGAATCCTTGGGATAAGTATGTTCAGAGATACTTTGGAGTGACATGAACATAAGGCATATGTTTATTAAAGCACACACATATAAACCACATTCCTGGCACAGCAAAGGAATAAGTGGCCAAGTTATCAGAAACCATCCCCTGTGCCCCTGAGAACTGTGAGTTACATGTGGAAAGAGCCTACCAGGCCATTAAGTCCAGGTGACCTGCCTCTGCAGAAGTCATTGCAATAATTGCTTGGTGTTTGTTCTTTGCTACATTCTCCATCATTTCATCAGTGCTCCTCAAGCAGAGACAGTTGTTGAATGTTACAGCAAAGGGAGAGTGACTCTCTTATTGAGCCATGGTGTGAAGGGCTTGGATACGTGGCCCCTGAACTGCCTTGGCTCTTTCTGTAGCACACTGAATCAAACCACCTGCCTCAATCAGCTACTGGAGGAAAAATAAAATCTCAGCTGGACTACTAAGAAAACCAACCAGATAAGTAAATACTTCTGAGCTAAGGCTTCATAGTCAATTTACCACTATTGCAATAAATTCTGCAATATGCAGTAATTTCTGCAGGATGTAGATATAGCCTGCTGGCCCAAAGGCAACTGAAGGGAAGAGAAATTCTCCCATTGTCTTGGATTTGCTTTGGATTACATCCACTTAATAGTTCACAATTCACAAAATTGTGTAGCTCTGTTTCTGGGCATAAAGAGGGTTGTCCTCAGGTTAGGAAGGTCATATGTTTCAAAAGTCTTGCTCCTGCCCAGACAGATGTTCACTTCCCAGAAAGTTACTTGGCCACGTTGTTTTGTGAGGATCTGAGCAGGCTTGGTAGCTGGTTGAACGTAGAGTGGAAGAGTCACAGGAGTCTGAGCTGACAGGCAACTTGACAGCATGTCAGGGAGGTTGCTGCAGCTCTGGGCTTTATGCACGTGTGGGAAGCCAGGAGCCCAGAGGCATTGGCTCCTTAAACCCGAGACTCCCATTCATCTGGGACTTCCAGGTTCTTGTCACTGCCTTATGCAGCCAAGTGGAATTTTAATTGGAAACTTATCCAAATCGTTTGATAATTTTTCAAACCTTCTAGGTTTCCTCCTTTTCCTTCCAAATCAGAATGAAAACAAACTTTGGAATATTAAAATAATTCCTGTGCCAGAATTGCTTATCTTCATCCAACTCTACTTCTAAATTTGTGTCACAATAGGGTTGGTGACTGAGCTGTGTCATGTCACATCACGCTGTGTGAATGACAGCCTGACATTCTAAGTGTTCATTGCAGTGCCATATACGTATGAAGATGTTCCAAGTTCTGCCAACAAGCAGAGATGGTCGTTTGGGAAAATGTATATTTGCTGAACCACAGAAGCAGTAGTAGGGGCAAGGCAATGAATTCATTCTCCATCAGCCTGCTATTGTTGTGGTGCCTGTAAGATCTAAAATCTGATGGTGATCGTGGTGTATTTTCACTGTCTGGTGTGTGTGATCACACAAACATCTTCCTGAAGATGTCTGAGCTGGCAGGTGCTATCAGCTCCACGCTGGCCATCTCTGAGCTAATGGATGATGACATGGGCTGCTAAAGACCTGATTACCTTTGCCCATGAGTTTGTAGTAAATGACAAAGAGGCAGTGTTATTTGAAATGAAAGCAGGCGTAGTGAGACTGGTGAGCTGCATGAACATCCCCAGGTGTTGCTGGGGAACATGCTGACCGTGTGCTGTGCATGCCAGGCAGGGCTGTGTGCTGTTTCAGGAAGCTTCCACACCTTGCCAGAGCATCACATTTGCACCATGACTCCTCCATCCCCCTTTCAATAAAATAAACTCTCTCTTAAGAGGCTCAAGAGGCTAAACATAACAAAAATGGGTTGCCCAAGGTGGTGGTTGAGGCCCCATCCCTGGGGGTATTTAAAGCCAGGCTGAATGAGGCTCTGGGCAGCCTGATCTAGTGGGAGGTGTCCCTGCTCATGGCAGAGGGGTTGGAACTGGGTGATCCTTGTGGTCCCTTCCAACCCTGACAGATTCTGATCTGTTTTGGCAGAGGACTTTGGAGCCCTGGTGGTTCGGTGGTTGGACTTGATGATCTTGGAGGTCCCTTCCAACCTAAATGATTCTATGATTCTATGAAAAGCCACTGGACACTGCAGAGGTTTTGCTGGGAAATGCTTTAGGCCATTCCTGAGGTTGGAGAGGGGGAGCCTGCTAGCATTAAAGCAAATTACATGCATCTCAGCTTCCTGCTAGAGAAGAAAGCCACTCTGCATGTGTTCAGGAGCACATGCTGGAATTTCACTTGGTGGAACTGTCCATCTCTCACATCCAGGTGAGATCTCATGAGTAGCAGGACAGTTCATCCATCAGTCAGGCTCTGGGACATTCCCCTCATTAGGATTTGTCCTGATCTCTGGTGCTGATTTAATAGTTAATTGGATTACACCATTCTGAGAGCCTGCTGAAGGGGATGCAGTCCTCAATGAAGACTTTTGCTTCTTTTCTACTATGTAAAATAACAAAAAAGACTAATCTTAAAACTGCTCTTAATGAGTATAACCAAAATATTAACAGTAGTAAACAAGAATACATTTGCTCATAACTTGTCATATCAGTGTAATAAATTAAGCCAGAAACACATTAACATTTGACAGCTTAAACAATGCAGGAAAAAATACAAACCTCACAGGGACTATGTGAAGCATGTTGGCAGTTTAACAGACATTTTGAGATGTAGATACATATATCAACCTTTCTGAATTTAGTCTTGATAACTCCTTTTCCTCTGTGTGCCAAAACACTGCCGTGTGAAGACTAATGAGTTCCAGATTTGTTTATCTTTGGTGGCTGAGGCAGATTCATGAGGCCCTTGAACCCATTTTACAGTGGCCATGTGATACCAGCATGCAACACCAGAGGCAGAAATGTCTCTTTTATGCTGATGGATATACGGCGTGTTAAACATCTTACAAGAAAGATGTGCTTGGCCATCTGATACAAGAGACCATGTCAAATCTGTTTTGGATGATCTATATGAGTGAATTGTCCTGCCTGTTAGCTTTCATATGTGTTTTATGTTTATGTTCAGAGGTGTAATAACAAATGCTTGGAATAAATCTCACACGTGAAATAGGGATTATTATGTCTAACAGCAAGACTTCATGCTGTGCACTCACCAGATTTTTCTATGGGTGATTGTTTTTTCTGAACTTTTTTTCATATTATGTGATCTCTGAGAAGAACATTGTAGCTCAGGAGAACCCTGGGACACCTAGGTGAAACTTCTCCCTTTTGCTTTTCCCCTGATTGAGCTCTACTTTCTTATGTGGCTCTTCTGTATTTTGCTTTTCCATGAATCAGGGGTTCTGTGTTTTAATGTTTGGCTTTGTTAAGATCTGTGGCTGTTAGTGGTGAAAGAGGAGGGGTTATGAATATGCATCTTTATTGAGGTTAACATACATTTAGTGTAGGCTTTTGTGAAAGCAGAGCAGAGCATTTCCTGCTGGAGGTCTGAGATGGTGAATTCTTTGTGGAATAATCTTTACTCAGTTCTGAAAAGAGTGGTTTGGATCTATCATCTCCTCAAACCTATGGCTGTTTTTTAACTCTTGACAGGACAACGCTGATGCAAAGGCACCTTTAACAACTTAAAGCAGAGAATGCTATGTGAGAGTCCCTGGTTGCTGTGGTGGACCTGCCTCTTGTTCCATGGCACCAGAAGTCTGGCCAGGGCCAGGAGAGGCAGCCAAGGCATGTGCCCAGCAAGAGCTGCAGGTAGCAGAGAGTAAGTTTAAACAATTCTGATGATTACTTGACTTTTCCCCCCCAGATTTCTTATTCATTATTAGCAGCGTAGCAGAGGCTTTAATGTACCCTTTCCTTAGTTACTGTTCAAAAATAACTTCTTTCCTTGAATTTAAATGTGGTTTACATGCTTAAGTAACTTTGTTACTGTTTTTTCCTGTTTTAGCAGATGCATTTGGATGAACTACTTCTGCAGAGTAATTCCTCTTTTAGCAGGGACTGCTCTGTATCCTCCTGTTTCTTTTAAGTAATATTTATTCATAATTTTTGACTGGTGGGGCCAGGTCATATTTTTTAAATAAGCAGTGAGAAAAGTCAATAATTAATCCTCCCTTCCCTCAATACTGATTTGAGAATGATAAAATCCAAATGCAGCCAGAACCAGACAAGACTTTCTGCACAAGTATGACAGTCTGTAACACTGTCCCAAGCAGAAGGAGGTGCAATGCATGATGTGTAGCCTTCTAGGGTGTCCTTTGGGAAGGAAGAGGAAAGAAAGGTTTGTTAGAAAAACTGACTTATGTATAGGGAATATTTTGGGGTTTATTTTTAAGAAAAGCTTGCTTGCTGTTTGCATAAGTAATACTTGGACTTCACCGGGCTTTAGCTCTTTCAGATAGTGATACTAAACCAAGGTCAGAATTTGATGTATAGAAGAGAGGTAACAAAGGCTTTTGGGTTTCACTGCTCACAGGTGTCTCTGCTGACTGTGTGCAGCACACTCCTGTGACTGAGCCTGGAGTCCCCACGTGCTGTGCACTCCATGAACACAGGGTGAGAGACAGTTCCTGGCCTGGAACGTTTACAACCTAAATAGATGTGGCAGGGGAGAAGTGGAGAGTGGGGAATTTTATTTTATTACAAACGGACATCTGAACTGGTGAGAGGGGAACATACTTCAGCCATAGGCAGGAATTTTGCCCACTCCAGGTGGTTGCTGAGCCTCTGCTCACAGGTCATGCTGCTCTCTCCAGCTCTCAGTTTCATGGCTGTAAAAGCAACCATTTAAATGTGATGTCGAGAATAGAAGAAAAATATAAAAAGCAAAAAAAAAGCCATCTCACATAAGAATGGTGGTCCATTTCTGTACCATGAGCAATGACTGTTCTTGCCCCAATGAAAGCCAGACCTCCTCATAACACACCTTATAACCTGTTAATTATAATTTCCTTCTCTAACACTTGGATCACACTACTAAATATTTTTAAATAACTATATATGTGTTTTTTAAGCTGCTGGGTTTGGGTTACACCTTTTCCATATGCCCAACCCACACAATCCCATCAACGCTTTCACACACCAGTCAAACACTCTATATTTGTGTGAAACTCACTGAAGGAAAAAAAAAAAACTCCTATTACTACTACTACTAATACAAATTCATTTTTCACAACTATTAGTATTTTCCTGAATGCCACTGAATGAATTCACTACAGTTGAATATCTAACTTTTTGGTGTGTCGATTCAGTGAAGAATTTTTATTTATATTCAGAATTACTCTGGTCCCATCACCACACACCTTATTCTTTTCCTTTTTCCTTGACAAAGCTGCCTTTACAAAACTGAATCATTTTCTGTATGAGCAATCCCCTAATACGTTTTATATTCTGTTGTTGCTGGGAATGATGTTCTGAAAGTTGATACACATTGCAACAGCAGGTGTTAAGACAGGCAAGCAGGGAACAAAAGCTCTTAGTGCATGAAAAGGTCTAATAATAGACAATTTGTTCACCTGGCACTGGCTGCATGAGCATTTGAGATGAGCTCATTGTTATTTGGTGATGAGCTTTCCGCTGGTCGCACGGATGAAAATATGGAAAATCCAGGTTGTGGAAACAAAGGTTTGCTAATATTAGAACAGTGTTAAATGGTGCATGATGGAGCTCAGGAGGCTGCAGGGTGAGCTGTGGGGTTCAAAGCAGCGGAACACTTCCATAACTAGGAGAACAATCAATAAAGACACAGTTGTGTATATTCTTGCAATAAAATTACATGTGTAAACATTTTCAATAACTTTACAACTGGGCAAGCTGTTCAGGGCAGGCTTGCACTCAGAAGTGTAGTTCAGGCTTTTTCCAGGCTCGTTGAAAACGTGGCTGTTAGTTAGGGAAGCTCACCATGAAAAGCAGAGTTAAGCAATCTGGTCAAAATTAAACCATCAATCTGTAAAGGCAGTTCTCAGCAGTGGTCCAGCCAGAGCTGCAGGGCAGTGCAGGGAGCCCCGTTCCATCCCACTGCCATCCCAAACACAAGGTGTGCAGGGCTGCGTGGCCAGACCCAAAGCAGTCAGTGGGAGGAAGAGCATGCTGATTTCTGGGAGCATGTTGAATGCCCCCCTGTGTAGTGTTAATGTTAGGAGCATTTGGAATGCTCCCTCTTCATGGTTTGGGAAGCTTTCTCTTCAAGGAGGGGAGTGTCCCTGCTCTGGGGAAGCCTGGAGGAAAGCAGAGATGCTGTCTGCACTTGGCCGTGGTTCCCATCACGTCCCAGATGATCCAGTGGAAGCAGTGCTCCAATTAAAGGGGCAGAGCTACAACCAAGTGTCCCTAAAGCACCCTCTCCTTAGTGTGCACCCTGCTTCTGGAAAGAGGGCCACAAGGCCTCACCCAGAACAGGCAGCAAAGTGGGCATCCTCAACCCTAAGATGTTTTCATCTCCTGACATTTTAAAATTGAGGAAATTGTGTTAATTGTCATGGGTTTGCTTTTGGAAAGTGAAAATCCCTCCACTCTTTTGGATTTTATTTGATTTCTGTAGGAAATGCTGCAGGACCCTGTTCCTATTTACTCCCACCCTGCTCCTATTTACTCTCCTAAGCCACACACAGAGTTGTTTGCCTGGATCCCAGGGAGATTAAGGATGAGACAGAAATGCCATTGGATCTCTTTCCTTAGACTGTGGAGATGAACCCTGTACCAGCAGTCACAACCAGTGAGCTCCCTCTTGGCTTCAGTTCTACTAAAGCTCCACTTTATCTTTATGAAAGTCAGGCTGACCTAGTTCAGCTGTTAATCAAAAGTCTCAGTTCCTCAGGATTATGGGTGCAGTTTCCAAGAAAGTGGAAAATTTACAGTCTTTATAATTCCCATGTGTCACTGAGTCCCCACCACCCTGCAGTGCATTGGGCTCGCTTTCCAAACTATAACTATCAGGGCATGTTTGGGGGCAAAAGTCACCTCCCTCTTAAGCTTGAACTAGAGAGGATTGACAGCTGCATTGCTGTCAAGCAGGGCTGATTTCACACCAGTGCTATTCATCAGCATCAGATCTGGTATTGCAAACATTTATGTCAAAGTTGGTCTCACCCAGTGAGAGGTCAACATAATCCTAGACTGCTCCCCAAAAAAATCCTAATTAGAATACTGGATACTGATGTCTTCAAGAAATATTTCACAAGTGCACAATGGTTTAAAAAAATAAGTGCCTAAACACCTCACACTCTGAAGACTGGATATGCTGTAGAAGTCTGTAAACATTTAGCAATCAATCAGTTAATGCACTGTCTAGAGCAGTTGTGCACTGTGTACCACTGAGAAGTTGAACACCAGAGTTATTTTCTTCATATCAGTTGGTTTTTTTCTCCATTTACTTTTTTCTTTTGAAATGTCAGCTGGAATTTGGTACATAAGTGTTTAGGTATCTAAAGGGAGGCCACAACACTGAACACAGATCAGATTGCTTTTCCTTGCTAAACTCCCCCCTCTGCATTCCAGCCTGACAAAGTTTTGTTGCAGTTAATCAGTACACAGATAACTAAATGTTTTAAATACTAATTAAAATAGATGATGTTTAACTGTTGGCCTATGCCATTTGTTTATGATGGAAGACAGCAGCAAAGCAGAATCATCTATTACCATTATCAGCAGAATGTTTCTTTTTTTTCTCATCCAAGCAATACAGATGCCTAGGTGCTGACTTAGTTCTTGTAAACAGCCTTGTTTCCAACAGAATCTCTTCCTCCACCTTTCCACTGTCTTACCTTTCAACTCACCCTGAATCTACCTTAAAACAATAGATTCTAAGTTCCTTGGTTGTTTTTTTTATTTAATACTTGAAACTGTACATTGGAATTGTTTCAGGCCAGATTGCTTGCAACCCCATTCTCTGTCTGCAGAAGTGCATTCCCATTAATCAAAGGAAAAGCTGAGTAAAGTAGTACAATCCACATTCTCATTTTAGAAAATTAAAAGGCAGTATCATTATTAAGAGGCAGTTCTGCTAAATGTTTTCTGATGGAGGGACAATTGGGACACACTACATTGTCTGTTGACTTTGCCAAAAATATGACACCAAGAGACACGATAAATGAATGTAAAAATAGTAATTGTTCTGAAAGGGGTAGTCATAAATCACAAAGTGAGTTGCAGGACATTTCTTTATTGGTGATACTTGAAATGTGATCTACCTTGACTTAAAAGAAAATCAGATTTTCTCTTTTGGTTGCATTGAAATGATATAGAAACTGGAAACCCAATTTCCCTGAAGCAGAATCCTATGCAAAATACAAAGCTCTGCAGTAAACATTAGACCAAGTTTTGCAAAGAGGAGGGGTTTGTTGAAGAGTGCAAACCAGCAATTTGTTGGAGTAAGAGGTTATTAATCATACAACACTTAGGGTTAGCAAAGTTCTGGCCTTGAATCAGCGATGCACTACAACAAATTGAACCACTCCAATAAGAAGAGATAAGTTCCTCTGTGAAGTTCTGCAACAGATCTTGAAAGACCTTTTCCCTCTCAAAACAGCCTGTGTTATAATGAAAAACAATCCTATTATTTGTTGTGATCATTTATCAGCAGAATTTGACCTGTCTCATGCAGTCTGTGTGGATATTCTTCCCAGGGTTCACCTACTATGCTCTTGGGTGGAGAAGCCATTTGCAAACCACCACTTCTCCTCTTTTTTTCCCCCTGAACAGTATCTGCATTAGTATGTGCACAACCTGGGAAGCAGAACTGCTGAAAAGCTGGAATCTGAAGAGTCTGAAGGATGGATGAGCACTGGACTTTATCAAAAGGTCTTTTCTTCCTAGCAGCTGGGGTCCTGTGGACAAGCCCATGCAGACCTAATCCAACTCTGGTTTAGTTGTTAGAACAGATACAGGATTCACAGGGCACTTAAAAACTTGGGTCTTCTGTATTTCTACAAATCCTCTAGCCACTTCCCTTTTCTCTTCCAGGCATCTCTCCATGACCAAGTTTCTGCTGGGATTACAAGCAGTGGTGTGTAGGTTGGCATCACTAGCTCTGATTCACTGTAATTGCATTTGAAAGCCCACCCTTGATAAGATTTGGAACCAGAGACAGGCTTAATTATGCAGCTACAGGATCTGGTTTTATTTGCTTTGGTTTCACAGCCTGCCTCTTGTCCTGCCTGTTGTTTGTCACACTCCTCTGTGCTCTGGTTTAGATCAAATGTGTTCTTCTATGCTTTCTGTCCATGGAGCTTAAGGACAGGACATGGGAAAAAAAAATGGGGCCTTAAAAATTACAAATTTGGTTGAAGAAAGACAGTTTTGGAAAGGCAGGGGGAGAAGAGACTTGGCAGTCACGTGGGAGCTAGAGTGAAGTGGATGTAGCCAGAATTTGATGCATCTCATCAGCCCTTTCATCGGGTTGCAAGGAAAAACCCAAATGTTTCTGAGCAGGAACATTGGCCACCAGCTGCTAGCCTGCATAAAGGCTAGCCAGAGCTTGCTGGATTTTTGGTATTCCTATAAATTGATAGTGGTCAGATGACAGTTTCTTTGCTCGTTTTCAGGTATTATTCTGAAATAGCAGTGTGTCTGTTTTGTGTTGGGTGCCTGAGCCCCAGCTGCACGATGCAGGCAGCCAAGATGCCCAGGCAGCCTCCTTCATACACTGCTGATGCACTTTCTGATTCTGTAACTCATTCTCATCCAATGCAGTGATTTCTCAGCAGCAGCAAAGAAGTTAATCTAGTTGCCAGACAGACTGATGCAAGGTGGAGGCTTTTGAAGTCCAGTACCAAGAATCTAAGCACTTGGTAATTTAGGTGTTAGCTGAGTATGTTTCTTCAGTATAGCCTGCAGGTCAGTCATTACCTGCTAGTAAATGGGTAATAAATAACCTCTAACAGTGTCGGCTTCCTCCTACTTATTCTCTCATACTATATTCTGGGTCTATTTGTGCCACAGGAAAAATTACCTGGTTGGAAAAGCACAAACCACAGCCAGCTCTTCCTGCTGTTGCCTGTGCAAATCTGCACGGGGTTGGTGCCTTGGGCTGTTCCCAATTCCTGTGGAACTGCAGGTAAATCACCGCTGGCATAGGGAAACCTCCAGGCAACCTTGCTGTGTCTCTTGTCGCATGCATATATGTGTGGCTGACCCAGTCCCCAGCCAGGGATCATTCTCCAGCTCAGAATTTGGCTTTCCAGTAGCAGCCTGGTCTTTTTCTGGGAACAAGTAGTCTGGTACAATTGCTGCCTTTCTCATTCTTTCTCCTGCATTTCCTTTGGTTTATCCACCTTGCTAAAACTGGCTAAAAGGTATCTGTCAGAAGACTGATGCAATAAATTTCATGCTATATCTTCAGTAAGTGAAGTATTTTCTGCCCATTATTCATCCAGCTCCTGGAGTTGGAGAGATAGTTTATATTAATAAAATATACACTAATATCAAAACATTTTTCAAGCCAAATCTATTAACTACTTTTCCCATTATCTGCTTGGCTCTACAAATGCATAAATGAAAAGAAGATGGAGACATGACACAATCTGTTATGCAAATCACCCTGTACATCCCAAACCATCTTCTGGGTCACTACTAATTTGATAGGTCACCTGTCATAAACTAGTAGCTATTAATAAGTCATTAAATTGATATAAAATTAATCTAGTAACATTACTTGAATTAACAATGCTTGACTCACAGCTTCAGTCTATTTTTGGCAAAAGGGGCCAAAAATTGTGGCCAGTTTCAAGCTTTCCACTCAGAAGATTGCATTTTCCCCTGCATGCAGGTGGGTGTCAGATCACTCCTTACTGGCTGGGAAAGACTCAGTGTTCCAGTGCTTCACCACAGTCCATTCCCACACCCAGTGGGACGAGCAACTTTGGGCTCTCCACTGTGGCTGTAGAAGGTGTTGCAGATCCCAGTTTGCTCTGGGACATCCCAGTGACTTTAAATGCTCTTACATTTCCCAGCTTCAGGATTTGACTAGCTGCCCGAGTCTGACTTTGGGTACACTGAGTTCTCAGAGGCACGAATGCAGATTTGGAGAATGCACTGACACCCTGGGTCCTTGCTAAAGATGCATGTAACTGTTGAAACACATTTCCCCTTTGCCACTGGAAGATAGGTCACAGATGTATGCTCTCAATGCATCTTAGGTCCAGAAGATGTTCTCTCCATATCTTCTGAAGCCGTCATGTTTTCTCCTCGTTACTTTAATAGGTGGCCATGTGCTGTGTGCTCTGCTTGTGTTGTGCATTGAGCTTTCAAGTAGCAGGATTCAAACTGACTATTTTGGCAGTGCCTTCCCCTCCAGATATCTACCTCTTATTGCACATCAATTTTTGAAAAGGTGTTCTTATTGATACTTCAGGGGCTGTCAGGGATCTATTCTGGTGTGTGAAGGACAAGGGAAAAACTCACCTGGCATTAGGACAAAACTGCTTCCTGTAACCAGCAACTCACATGCACGTGGGATGGCAGGTTACTGCTGGAGGACACCTCTCTGCAGCCCATAACCAGAAAATTGGGAATTTTATGAGAGACAGGGACCGTAACACTAAATTCAAGCACAGGGGATATTTTGGTGAGAATTTTTTTTTTTTTAAAATGCATGAATATTGTGTGGGCTCTCACATCCCCAACATGGAATCATTTGAAGTTTGCCATCTCTCATATCTTTCATTAGTCAAGGATAATTACTTAATTTCCCATCCATTTTTCTTCCTTTTGTCGCCTCCGCCTCAGCTTTGCTGCCTTCAAGGAAGCAATTTATTGTAGAGAGGCTGCTTTTCCCTTAGAAAGCTTATGGTGGGAGATTTAGCTCCAGTGCTGCTGTTCTCCTGGCAATGTAGCCTGAAACTCAGCCACTACCTATCGGCAAGCCAACCCTTTTTTCCTAAACAAAGTTAACCCTTTATTTGTCAAGAGAAATTTCCTCCTGTGGGTCCCAGTGTGCAGACACAAGCCTGCTGCCTTGATGGTATGGTCTGAAAGATGCTGTCAGTTCAGCCCTACTGTCTTCTGAAAGGAGTTCAACTAAGCTTTCTGACCACAACTAACTAAATATGTTTGGAGCCTTTTTGTTCACCATACATAATTATGATTAATGTCATCATTTTTTGAAGCTGTTACTGTACATGTATATATTGGTTTTCACAGTGGTTAAGCTGTTAGTGTTCTGTTACTGACACAGCAATATTGCAGATGCTGGTGTTACCCATAGAAATGCAGTTGCCTTGTGTCAATGTTTCTGCAGACCAAACTTCATCTGATGAGAATATTCACAGGGAGTGATGTGTGACTGGTTTCTGCTCTCAGGGAGCTGTTTGTATGCAAGATCTTGATTTTCCATTTCAGATATACCTGAGAAATAATTAGGTAGAGTTAAACCAGCTTGAGGATGGCTAAAGAGGTACTGAAGCTGGAAGACTGTGTGGGCTTGTAGGTGTGTACTCACACCTCTCCAACTTTTATACACCCACTCTTCATCATTTTGAGTGAGTTGCCCATGCCTGCATCGCAGTGTGGTGCTGCAGCACTGGGCTCACTCCAGTTAAAAGACCTTGACTGGAGAAGGGTGAGAGCTGCCAACAGCACATTTTGCCTGTTGGCTCTGGAGCCCGTCCCTAGTCCCATCGGTGTGAAACAGCCCAAATATTACTGACCCTTCTGGGCATGATGTAAAAAACCATCTGTATGCAACAGCTTTGGAGGGGACTGATGGCACGGGCTGAGGAGCTGGGCGGAAGGGGCTGTATTCTGCTGCTTGATTTATTGGCTGGTCCCATTAATTTCCTTTGTTGTGCAGGAGGATCATTATGTTGCCAGGTGTTTATTCCTATTGGACTGTGAATCTAGCTAATTGTCAGGGTACCTAGATCTTGTGAATAACCTTTTAAGAAGAGAAAACAAAACTTAACCTAAATGTACAAAACAACAGGAAGCATCTTGCAAAACAACTTTCTTCAGCTATTGATTGGAAGCCACAAACTACAGGAATTTAGGACAGGTTGGGGTTGTGGACCCAGCAGCACATCCTGAAGCAGAGCTTTTGCCTTCGATGCACAGGTAAGATTTGTCTCGGGGATGTATCCTCTGCTCTGGTGAGACCCCACCTGCAGTGCTGTGTCCAACTCTGGAGTCCTCAGCACAAGAGACACGGACCTGCTGTGGTGAGCCCAGAGGAGGCCACAAAAATGATGCGAGGGCTGATACCCCGCTGCTGTGAGGCCAGGCTGAGAGAGTTGATGTTGTTCAGCCTGCAGAAGAAAAAGCTTCAGGGGACTTTACTGTGAACTTTCAGTACTTAAAGGTGGCCTATCACAAAGATGGGGACAGACTTTTTAGCAGGGCCTTTTGTGACAGGACAAGGCCTGATGGTTTTAAACTAAAAGAGGGAGACTTAAACTAGTTATAAGGAAGAGATTCCTGGAAACACTCAAGGTCAGACTGGAGAAGGCTCTGAGCAGCCTGCTCTAGTTGAAGATGTCCTTCCTCAGTGCGGGGGGGTTGGACTAGATGACCTTGAAAGGTTCCTTCCAACCCAAACCATTCTGTGTATCCAGAGAGGATTTTTGTCTTCAGTATTCTCATCTCTGCATGAGTACACAGATTTCAGGGATATACCCACCTCTTGCTCTGCTTCCCAAAGAGGGCGTTCAGTAATTCACCTGGCAGGGAGGGGAGAGAATCAGAGCTGGGGGCTGCTGGAAGGATGGGGTTGCTCTCCAGGTCCTGCTGCATGTCCACCATCAGCACGAGCCCTATGCAGCCCAGTGGGTAGGGCCCAGGACCAGGATGCTGAGATCCCAGCAATCGTCATCAGTTCTTCTAGCACCTTTTCTGCCTGGCTTTGTTGTTTAGCATCTCCTCCTTGTCCACCTGCTCTTCCCAGGTGAGCTGTGTGAGGTGGGGACGAGTTCCGGTGTCCAGTACAAGAAGGCTTTGCATGGCTTGGTCCATCATCCACTTAGGGACCTGCTCATTTACAGCACATTGTGGCAAGACTCATATTTCTACTTGGTTTTATTGTTATTCTTACAGGTTATAGGTGATGCCTTTTTTTTTCTCCCCACCTTGCTCATTCAATTGTTAAATGTTTGAAAGCTGCTGGGCTCATCTGAGGGATGTGTCCTACTCAGTCTCTTGGGAAGTGATAACTTTCCTCCAGCTTTTTAGATGCGATAAATTATTACCCCACCATAGAATTTAATTACACAGTTAAATACATCATTTACAAGGCTTTTAGCATGCCCTGCTAAATTCTCCAGTTTTTCATCTAATCTCTGTAGGCTGTCGTTCCATTTTCAGAGACCTGTATGGGTTCCATTCCTGTTAAAGGTGTCAGTAAATCACAGCAGGAGAAAAAGCCCTGACACATCTCCCCAGAAACTTTTGCTGCAGCCTGAGCTCCTAACCTTGTGGCTTCACGTTCAGTAGGTCAGCTCAGATGCCATTTGTCATTGCTCTTTAATTACCGTGGAACCTCTAATCCAGGCCACAAATTCCTCCCTGCCCATACTTCTTTTGACTTTAGAATCTGTATCTAATAGCAACCAAGGACTTTTCCTATTTTCTCACTTGGAATCTGTTTTGGGAGCTTGGAATTGCTATTTAACTGAATCAGTAACATCTGTGACTGAGGGGCAGCTTCAGTGGGAATAGTTAGAGGGTTAGACAGATTTCCTGCATTTTAAGGTTCTTCTCCTCTGAAGAGACTGCTTTGGGACAATCCAATTGCATTTAATGCCACTTCTTGCCTTTTTTGTATGTGTGTTTTGTTGTTGTCGCTTTTTAACCTCATCTTTTCTCCCTCTTTCTTCTTCTCCCCCTTCCCTCCAAGCTGTTTAGGTTTAAGAAGGAAAAACTATTTTAAGATCCACGCCAGCATTTTGAAAAGTTTCAGTTTCAAACACATGAAAAGGAAAAGTCTGAGGGGATTCCTAGAACTGTATTGCAGCTTGCAGGTATGGCTTTGATTTTCCTTTTGGCAGGCTTTTGCCATTCACTCTTTCATTGCCCTTCCAAGAAACACTGCTGGGTGTCTAAAGACCAGTGTGGTTCTTACACTTGGCAGGAGAAGATAACTGTAATGCTACTTTTATGCTTTGAAAGATTAAAAGCAACATTTATTCCTTACAGTACTTTCAAACTTCCTCAAATTAATTTAAAATTCATTTTAGAGAATATTTAACTACTAATACTGGAATTTTTTTTTATTTTTTTTTAAATTTTGCACACACCATACCTGTTATTTAAGCCAAATAAGAGGTGGATTAAAGTTAGTGTAATTCTTTAAAGTGCATTAACTGCTTTGAGCAGTCCTTTCCCTCCCTTGGAAGGAATACCCTGTACCTCCATGACTGGTCTTTTTATGATATCTCTGTAAAAGTTCTGGCAAGAAATGACCACGCTTTGAGAGCAAATTTCCATTTTTTCAGAAACTTTTCGCTCCTCCCTCCCCTTTTTGGTAGCAGCCGACCTCATTGTTAGTCAAGTAGACAACAAAAGTGTCCCTTCCCTGCCTTGTGGGCTGGCTGATAAATTATTCATATCACTAATTGGAATTTTCAGGCAAACTGTGCTGGCATTTTTAAAGGCCTGCATCACTTCGGCAAGATTTCTCCCACACCTGCATGCTTCAGGCAGTCAGGTGCTCAAAAATAAAGACACGGAGCTTTGCCCCTTCTCCTCCTGCAAGTACTTTGCTCAACAAGGGAGTCCTGTGGCTATTTTGTCTGTCTGTCTGTGTGAGGATTTTTCTGTGCTAATTAACATGTGGGGAAAGAGGAATCTGAGAGGACTGCATTAATTTGCAAAAGGGATCACATACCTTGCTTTATATTAATTTTGAAATGACAGGACAGAGTTGCACTTTTAGTGGCGTTTGTCTCTATGTTAGCATTTAAGGTCCTTTCATATCTTTTTTCCATTCTGTGCATTGATCTCACTTTAGTGGGGGCTAAAGAAAAAAAAATCCCAAAGTAACTTGCTGAAGTGAAGAGCTACACAATGTGAAAGGGATGGTTATGTTTATACTGCATGTTCTCCTGTGTGAAAAAACCAAGCCTCCCAGCTAGTAGGGGAAGAAAGGTCACTGGAACTGAAGAAACAACTGACTCGGTGTCTTAATTCTGAAGGAAATGAGCCCTTTGGAGATGAGAGGGATTTTGTGATCTAGTTTTGTGAAGGCATGCAACTATGAAAACAAACTTTTCCTGTTATGTTGGAGAACAAAGCAGCAAATCAGAAGGACCAGGGATTGAAAGGAAAAGAGAAAAAAAAAAAAAATTACATTTTGGTTTTTCTTTTTTACCTTTAAATGCTCCACAGGTGATTGGCAATGCTGCCTCATTCTCCTGGATTGCCATCAACAGCATCCTTAAGAAAAGGTCAAGAGTGAAGGATGAATAGTAAGTTAAATTCTTCTTGTATGTGTCAGCCAGACTTCCATGGCAGGGCTGTGAAGACTCTTACCTTCACTAGTCTACCTGGTGGCACCAAGTCCTGAGGTTCTTGCACCTCCTTTCATACCCCCAGCACATGAACATTTGAATGTGAAGGAGATGGTAGAAGTCCTGCTGTCTGAAAAGCCCTGTACAGGGAATTTGGTACTTATGTATTGTGCTTTGAATATGGACCTGAGCCTGTATCTGAGTCAAACTCACCTTTAGTGCAGACTTTGTGGAGCAGTGGTTTTGCTGAATATGAAAATCAGAGCTTGCTCTGCTGGCCCATAGGCCAGGAAACATCCCAAATGTTTGGCTTACTTCATCTTCCTCGGTTGCTTCTGTCTGTCCTGCTTGTCCTGGTGTCTCAAAAACCCTCCTATAATCAGCCACCACAAGGGGAAGTATGTCTATAGGCAACATACAGCAGGGGGCTTTCACAGCAGTGTGGATTTCTACAGCTAAGGTATAGATAGCAAACTGAGGTTGGCTATAAACAGCAAAAAATTATCTTAAACTTCACTTGTTCCCTTACTTAAGCACCATGAGGTTACTGTGGGCATTGTCTTTGTGGTCATGGATAGATACATTTTTTTATGCCTGTGTGGTGGTAGCTGGTCTTTATTCAAAGTTGTTTTGGTGAAGGCCATTATGGGTCTTGTGAGGTTGCCAAGGGTTTAGAAATGTGCTGAGAAATTTAAACTCTCATATAAACTACAGTGGCACTGTGAAGTATGAGCACTGTAAATCTTTACAGGTTATTGGTCACCTGCTACATATATATATATATATACACACACACACACACACACATGAGAGCTTTGGTGCATATGCCAGTCATTCAGTCATTCTTGGACAATAGTTTTGCTCTGAAAGAAAGCAAATTGAGTAACTACAGCTACTCCACACCACAGTAGTGGGTGCAGAGCATGCTTAGTGCCATGCTTACAACAAAAGTCACCACTTTGTAAAAGCTGATCACTGTGAAAGCTGATCAGAAATGCAGCAGAGGATTGTTTTTAATGGCTTTTGGGGGAATATTAAGATTTATTCCTGTAAAGACTTACTCAGCATGTTGCACAAACTCCTCTTAGCACACTAATAAGTCAATGTGTTACTCAAAGCTTAGCCATTATAATTACAGCCACATGTTGTCCTTTTTACAAATAGGTCTGGCTTAATTGCATCATTTTTCAGCATGATTTATGTGGTCCTGTTTAATCTAAAATTAGTACATGCACAAATGAAGTGCAAACTATTTTCCATCACTGAACTGTGAAATGTTCTCCAGAATAGAGTTATACCAACATGTTCCTAAAAAGATGCAGTAAGCAGTCAGGCAACTTTGTGATTTGTGTGTGTGTCTGCACCTATACAACTTTGCTAAAAGTAAGAAAAAATATACTAAAACATACATTAACTGCAAAATGAACAAAAAAGTCAGTTAAATGATCTAAATCAAGCAGTCTTTTTTGATTATCACCAGTAAAACAAAGGATGGGAAAAATCATAAATCTATCTTGATTCTGCTAGCTTTCAGCATTTATTAAATACAGTAAGAGCTAATGTGTTTTATATATTACATCAATCTATCACACGTAAATATATCACATTTATAAGATGATCTATAGGCCAAGATTGTGTTGGCCTAAATTCTAACTTACTGTGACTAATATTCCATATTACCTACATATCTCTGAGGGGCTAAGGATGTGCATAGGACACAGCAGGAACAAGAGTTTGGGTTACCTGAACCTAGGTCAGACACAGCAATTGCAGTAGCTACATATTGATTTGAAGTTTGGAACATGTGATTTCCAAGAGTGCTGGAACTTAGATTTTAAAATATAAATGCATGATCAAATCCCAGCTAGACCCAAAAGCCTAATGCTGGAAGCAGATTAAATCCTCTCTCTATTTGTATCTAATAAGGGAATTTAATTTCAGTGGAGTGGAGATCTTGCCCTCCAGAATGGAGATTTACTTACTGCTGTCAGGAAGACTGCTGATTTTTAGTGAGTCTATCAGAAAGCCAAGAAAGGTCCCCATGTTGTTGAAGCACTAATATAGAAGTGCTAAAGCTTGTTCTACCTCTGAACATGGGAGTTTATGGTTTGGTTTTTCTTTTTCCTCTGGTGTCATCTTGGTGAAAATGTGTGTATCTGCAATGTTGATAAATGCAGCTTTTGTGAGCTACTCAGTGATGTGTGATCTATGATCTGGGTAGAAAGTAGGAGAAAATCTCTATTACTGAAAATATATCAATATTTAAAATAAGTAAAAAAAGATCATGTTGAAAATAGCCCTTGATTTAAATTTGATGTTCCTGATTTTTATGGCTTGAAAGTATTTCTCCTTGTATGTCTTAATGGGCCAAAATTTCAAAGACTTGCTTAAAGCGGGGAGCTTTGTGACCTGCACAGTGTGATGTCAGCCATGAAATGCTCATCACTGAGGGGTTAACATCCTTACAAAGGGGAGCTTGCAGGTCACTGCCATTTCCCCCTGCTTCAGCATGTCACCACAGTAATTCACACTCCCAAACCTTAAGGCTATATCTGCTAAGGTGCTGCAAACAGAAGCTTCAGCTGAGCTGTCTCTTAGAAAGCACCAATCCTGAATGAGCAGAGTGATCCTTGGTGGTCCTCACTGTCCACGAGATACCTGTCTGTTTGGCTTTGGCTTAAAGTGATGGTTATGGTGTTAGTTATCCCAGAGCTGAAAGACCTGACAGACCAAGAGTGGTCAACTGGACTCATCATTCCTGGCAGCCTTTTAATCTGGATCCTTTGAAGTGACAACAGAAGTGCAGCAAAGTAGGGCCCATGGTTTCTCCAGTGATTGTACTGATGTTTGAACCAAGGTACCAACCTTCACCATCTCCCTGCCACCTTCTGCACATCCACAACTTCAGCTTTTCCTAAGAACCTTTGTTTTGTAAATTAAAGGCAAGTGCCCAACCTGAGGGGTTTGCTACCATCTGTAAATCAGGAGCTGAGCATTTACCTGGTACTTCTCATGCAGGTTTTCCAAATGTTCTTTTATGAAAGCATTTAAGCACCATCAGCTTCACTCAATAAGAGCAAAGTGTGCTGCAGGATGCACATCACAATCACACTTGGAAAAATCCTACATAGAAAAGGAGACACATTTGGCATAAAGTCCTTTCTGGTGCAAAGGAGATTTAGACCACTCTGGCCTCTGGTGCAGGATGTACAGATCTTGCATAGAGCAGGAAACTGTCCTTGGAGCATGGAGCTTGGGTCTTCCAAAATAAGGGAAGAAGGATGTGCTCTGCTATATACTATGTAAGTTAATAATTTATGAGATGATGTGATTTTTGGATACTACCACAACTGAATAAACATTTTTGGTGCTGCATGTATGGTTTTGGTCATCTTCAGGTAAACAGGTTATGACTCTTCTGATTTGGTTGTATTGTTTCTCTGTAGCACGTTCCTCTCCACACAGAGGAGCTCCACCTCAGCCTGTTGCATGCCAGGGGAACATCTCCATCTGTTGAACACTCGTCAGATGAACTCCTGACCTACACTGGTCTAACACCCTGCAACACCTGTGAGCTGCTCAGCCGTGGCTGCTGAGTGACAATGAGCAAGATGCACCCGCAACAGCTTGGCAGAAACTGGGTCACTTTTTTATAGATTTTAAAATAAAATGTGGATCAAACCTCCTTCTGATAGTGGTAAAGCTGGAAGCAATTTCAAGCCTTTCTTAAGCAGAAAGGCTGCTCTTGACTGTTAATTCCCAGAACTGAATACTGAAACGTTATCCACTGAACACTTCAACTGCATTAAAGGAGGCACCTGGACTTGAAAGATTGAAGCTCTGCTCCCTTTTCTCAGGTTGGATATTCTGGTGTTTCTGGTGCATCTTCAATATGTAAAAGCAGCAAAACTTGTTTCAGGGAATAGAGGCATCAGCACGGAGAGGGGACAGATGGTGTGTGTTACTGAGACCCAGCTACGGTTGGATGTTCCCAAAGAGAGCAGTTCCTGCAAGGTAGGAGCAGTTTTAAACGAGCTGGTGACATGGAAAGTTGGATAACGAATGCTTTGGGTATGGGGTGGCTCTGACACTGAGAGGAACGAGGTGGTCGTCTGCCCTGCCAAGGGCAGCACCCTGGGCATGAGAAATCGATGTAGGGAGAGCTGTTGTCTGGAGAGCTCAGCTCCAGTAGACTCCAGAGGAGCTGGTGGAGAGATCATCACCTTCTTTGAAGACTTAATAAGTCATCTTAAAAGTGCCAGTGTTGGTTTAGGTAAGTTCCATGTTTTTCACGGGGAAAGTTTTTTCCCAACCTGCCCTGCTAGCAGATGACTTTCCCTGAACTGTGAGAGTTCATAAACCTTTCAGAAAACTTTGATTTTCAGGCTCTACTATAGTTTATTGAGATGGTTTTATTTGCCACATAATTGTTCCTAGTGTAATTGCTTTGCAATTAGAAAAGAATACAGATTAAATGATAGTAACGGTTTTGATTTTACTGGGTTGCAGGAGATTTCAGTTAATATTTTTCCTTCAAACTTTGCAAATTAAAACATTTTTTTTAAAACCCAGAATTTAGGAGGAGTGTTTTTTTTATCACTGATTCCTGTAGGCTGTCTGCAGCTAGTCTGGGCTGAGGATGAGCTTGAAAAAGATACTTATATGCTCCTGGAATATAAATTAATGCCTAACGTCTCCAAGTCAAATTCATGATACCCTTTTTTATCTTTTCAGAACAAGGGAAGACATCAGTTAAATTGTCACAAACCCAAAACTGTTGTGAAACAGCATCTGATTTCCCAGATTAATCTGAAAGGTATGCCTTCAGATTTCAAAAACCTCTCCTTATCCTCTGTTCCACAAATAGCTTATGCTGAGATGAAGTGTAGACAAATACACAATAGAACCTAACTACCACTTTCTAATAGGAACTGCTGAGGGGTGTGTGCTATATCCTCTCATAGCAACCATGGGCCACATCTCAGATTTGGAGGCTGAATGGATCCTCTGCAATGGTTTCCATGGTTGCACAGGGTTTCATGTACCCAATAACATTAATATTCCAGTCCTTAATGGGATAACTTGTACAAAGGCAATTTTTCCCTCTTTATTTCCTATCTTAAATTATTACTGTGTAAATGACTGAATAAAGTTATAACATGGAAGTTATTATATTAAAATGTTGTTGAGGTTGTTTTAACATGATCTCAAGCCTACAGTATTTATGTAAGCAAAATTTCAGGTGCCTCCTGAGTCTGTGTTGTAGGATTTGGCTGGTAAAGTCATGATTTGATTTTCTTTACCAGATTGTTTGTACCATTTATGAGAACAAAAGTTTGATTGCCACTTCTCGTCTGGCAAAGGTAATATACTGACAATGGCTGACCATTTTTGGAAGAAGACAGTGTGAGGCTGAGAACTAACAGGTGGGATCTCAGTTGTGATAACGTGATTTACATTTTAAGCACTGTAAGTTATGTTGGAGCAATGGAAAATCTTTTTTTTTTTTTTTTTAAGGGATCACCTCCTTTTGTTTTAGAACTGAGTTGCTTATTGTCCTTGCCTGTGTGGCCACCTAGGGTTTTCAAAGGCTTGCCTCTGTTGGAAGCTGTCCACTACCTCATTTTTTATGTCCTTCTGAAAAATCCCAGCTGTTAATTGTGGTGGCTATTATGAGAAGAGCACTCCAGAACTGCACCTTAGCCAACAGCCAGAGAAAACTCCTGGATAAACTTTGATGTACTTGAGTAGCTCCAGTTGACTGGGACTTTCATACCACTTAAAACCACAAGTGCTTAGGTTGTATGAATGATTCCTTTCAAAGTGCCAACAACTTGCAGGTGCTGGGACAAGCCATGGCTGAGCAAGGGATAGGATCATGCAGAAACCTTGCTGTGGGGAAGCTGCATCAAGTAGCTGTCCATTTGATTTACAGGAGAAGAAATATTCTGGCAGTCCTGTTTGATATTTCAAGCCTCAGTGGCTATACCCAGCCCTACTCAAGTATGGGGTGTAAGTATCCATTCCAGTACCACAGAATAAAATATGCAGAGGTCTTAAGAGGTATCTTCAGAATTACAACAGACTTTGAAGAAATTGTCCCAGCCTGTGTGACTTTGATATTTATAATGGTTAGTTGCTACTGAGATATAATCAGCACTGACTTCTGGCCTCTGCTCTACAACTGAAACCCTGTGAGAGTGTGTAGAGCTCTCTAAACCTTCCAGTGATTTGTCTGAAGTGTTTATTATCTGGCTCACAGATGTGTATTAAAATACTGTTTACAAAGAAGAGCTTGATGTGCAAAAAGGTTAAATTCTTAGCTTGTGTAAACTGTTGTTTTCCCACTGAAGTCAACAAAGCCGCCCTGTGATGTTCCCCAGCAGAGGATCTGGTCTCTAACAAGCATTCAATGCATTGTTCTTGGCTGCATCCATGAATATTTCAGGGTGTGCTGAAGCTGGGCTCTGAATGCATTCATTCATAGCCCACTGGATAAATGATCAAAGGAGAGGCTCCTTGATCTTGTGTGTAATAAATCCTCTGCTCTCAGGTTTACTGACCTGGAGACCATCACAGAAATACTCGTTCTTCACGTACAGGTCAGGAAGCTGGAGTCAAGTATTGCACTGGGCAAATGCCTCTGGAAGTCCAGGAATTGCTTGGCCCATCTGACAGAGCAGGCAGAAGCATCTCAGCCTTCCTTTGCTGCAAAGCTGATCTAGGTACACTCTGCCTGTGTGGATCACATCTCTGGAGACATTGCTTACTGCTTCAGGTCAAATACTGTGGAGGAGAAAGGGCATTTACCTGAATATCTGAAAAATGCCAGCAGAGATAAGGGGATTGATCTGAAAACAACCAGTATTTGTTGGGATAAGCTTATTTTTGGATTTAAAACCTTTTGTTATAGAAACATTGCCTAGTTTTTTAACTTTTTTTTGCCTTACTTTGCAATTCATCTAGTTTTGTTTTGCATCTTGCAGGTTTCTTTACAGAACAGTGGTAAATATTTAGAGCAAAACTGACATGAAAGGGTATTTTGGGTCACAAGAGAAGTACAGAATTCTCCCTTAGACAAGTCTTTTACCAGCCATCCAAGTAGTTATGCTTACATAAGAATTGTTTAAAAGCAACATTTTCTAAGGCTGATTATAATCTGACAGCATTAGAGAAATCTGTACAAGGAAGATCTTTTTTCACCTTTTCTGGGTTTCCTAACGGAATGTTAATTCTTCCTCAATAATGGCACTGATCCACAGGACTGGCAGTGCTCAGATCTGATCTCAGCCAAATGAACACTTTAAAATACTATAGCAGGGGGATTTGCTTGTCTCATGTGTGTCACTGGGGATGTCCCCCATGGTATACTGGCAGAAATTTTTCAAATCAAAACCATCCTCACCCAGGACTCCTGTGATGCATATCTGCCTTGCAAAGAGAAACAGTGACAGATGGAAAACACAGTCTTGAGACAATATTTCCTAAGAGAAATGCTTTTCTTTCAGGATAAAATATTTCAACTTGAAATATTAACTTCTTTCAGATTTTATTTCTTTACTGCATAATTGCTCACCTTGTGTTGATAACTACACAGTTGCCAGAAGCCCTAAGCCTGTGCCTGAAGGTTCACACCCACACACTTCCAGACACTCTCTATAGGACACTGATGCATAAAATAATTTTCATACTTCAGTTTATGTTTAAACAGATATTGCCTCTCTTCCTCTTTCTGTTAGGGAGGGTTATCCAGAACTGCTGTTACTGTCTAAACAAGAGTGGTCAGAGTGGTCCATGACAAGGTGTTTTAGCAGTTGTTGAGATGTAGCTTCTTTACATGTGAAGTAAAGATTCCTGAGATGAACAACAACCCCAGTCAGTTAGAAATCACAGATAAGAACAAGTCAGCTTCAATTGGTGAGAGCAGATATTGACTGTTTGACATCTGTTTGCCAGCTACACCTAAACTGTTCTGATTTGTTGGCCAACGTTGCACCACTGAGCATGAGTTGGGATGTTGTGGCTTTCTGGTACCTGGACTTGTCACATCTTTTTATGATCAACAGCCTGAAGTGTCTTGCTATGACTAAAGGGCATAAGAAGGCAATAGTGGTCTGTCACAATCCCTGCCCGTTATTAGCTATACTAGGCACCTGAGATTGCCTGCCTGGATTCAATTTATGTTACTTATAAAAAGTAGAGGGATGGGTAGCTTGTTAACACTTTTTTTTTTTGCCTGCTAGATGGATCTTCATCAGAAGTAGCTATGGCCACTTCTGCATGCAGACAAGATCACTTTCATGAACTATGAAAACCCTGTGGGCTGTCACCCCTGTGGAGGGTGGATGCATCTTTCCCATGCAGAATTCAAGTTGTCTGGATGAACCAGTGCAAGCTGGGCTTTTGAGGTTCTCAAGGGCTTATCATTCATGCTGTGTCTTCCTACACTTAACTGATGTAACTAATGTAAAAAACAAATGTCAAAATTTGGTGAAGTAGTGATGGGATTGCTCTGCGCATCTATGCTAACCTACGTTTCACCCTTCTTCAGACAGTTGTTCAAGCAGTTAACAGAGAATCCTGCCCTTTTGAATGAGAATTTTGCCAGCAGCATCAACTGCGACAAGATTACTGACTGAGGCACAGCTTAGAAGATAATAGTTGTGTGTAACTGTAAATTTTATAGCGTTATCCCAGTAACTTGATGATGCATCCCAGAGTCGCCTGATGTCTATATATATACACACCCACACATGTGCACACACTTGCCTTTGGGAATTCACAAGCTCCTGCTAATACGTATGCAAAAGATTCATTGGGCTTCCTTATTTGTAAACAGAAAACATTTGGGCTTATGTTCTGGTGAGGGGAGCTCTGACAAACACAACGTGAGGCTGAGTTTACGTCTGTGCTCACCCTGGAAGCTCATCCGCTCAGCCTTGTGCACTTCCAGCCGCGGCTCAAGATGCTGAAGATGCAGAAACACCAAAGGACAAGATGAAGTTGCATGCTGGTAACCTCTCACTCCAGGGACAGTTCACCCACTTGGAGAACAGTCTGCAGAGCATCACATCCTTCACTCGGTGGGACCTGTGTGATCTGAGAAGCGCTACCTGCCACCTGAGGCGGCTCGTGCTGGGAGACGGGCCTCTGAAGCCATGGAGCCCGGCTGTCTGCAGTCAGAACTGCTTGTTCTGCATCCAAAGCAAGCCTGCCAGGCAGCAAATGCCGCATTAATCTTTCAGGGAGTGTTTGTTTTGCTTGTTTTGCTAGGCTGAGTTTCAAGCAACTGATAATGTGCTCATGAGCAGCCCTCCTGTTGCAGTCCATTATTCAAAAGAAGCCTGAAGAGCAATGCTCCTAAGGTTAGGTGGAACACGGGTGTGAAGGGTTATATAGGATCTTGCTTTAAGGTTTGAGCTTACGGTGCTTTTGAGTGCATGATAGTATGCCTGTGCAGGTACATTTGGGACAGTAGAGTTATGATTCTTTCAAGTCTGATGAGTGTTTTTAAAAATATACCTTGGAGATGGTCCTTCTCTGTTGGTGGTGATTCTGCTGGTGAAGTTACCTCACTGCAAATGAGATGTGTGTGTGTTTGCTTAGTAGTAGTAAACCTTCAGACTGATGAAGGATAAACTTGTGAGGCTTCTGAGGATTAAATAAGACAATGTTTTATTGCTCACAGGTTGAAATGCCTGGAATTTTGGGAGGTAAATGGCAGCATGTCTGGCTTGTTCCCACTTGTACCTGCAGTGTTGCTGCTCCATCCAGCTGTATCACTGAAGTTATAGTTCTCACAGGCATTTAAAGTCCCATCCTTCAAAACATTTTTGCATTTAGTTCCTCCAAGCAAGAAGGAATCTAGATATCCGAGTATCTTTTAGGATGTGGAAAAAGCTAGTGTGATTCTGGAGCCTCCTAGGTGTGGAGGACCTTTAAATGGGAGTCATTTATTCTGTGCTGCTTTTGGGTTTTTTTTTTGAAGAAACTCCATTCTATTTGTTGACTTGCAAAATAAAATCTAGCAGTGTCTCCAGAAGTCAAGAGAATTTTAGCATCCAGAGTGAGAAAAGAAGGATGCACTGTGATCTCAAGGTCTTTTAACCTGCTTACATACTCTGAAAGAATGTGACTCAGCAGTGGTGATTTTTATGGTGTCTGGATAACACAAATCCAGTGGATGTTTCATGTGCACATGCTTCACCTGGAAACTTTTGCTGAGAAGAAATGGTACTTAAAATCTGTTCTCCTAAGAGTACTCCAAAGGGAGTAAATACACGCAGCAGTACTTCTATTTAAGTGTATTTTCGATGAAAACATATCCCCTCTGCTTAAATTTAAGGTGGAAATGTACTCAGAGAAAGTTTTGGGTGGGGAGAGAAGGGGAATGGTTCAGTGCTTTTCTGTTTTCCAGCTTGTAAAGTTTAAGACATTTTCCTCCTCTTTACTGTTACCCTAATCTTGCACCTTTTCCTAGGCACAGTAAAGACTATTAAAAGGCAGAAATGAAACAAATATACATGTTTCAAAATCCACCAGTTTGGGGGCTGGTTACACATATTTTTTTGCTTCTTTGTAGTTTTGCACCATGTTTCTACTCTAAGGGTCAAATTGCCTGGATGACTTACTGCTCTGGGAGAAGCCCAGGCTCGTGCAGACCTGGCATGCAGTGAGCAGGTTGGCTGTTTGGGGAAAACTGTTGCTCCTCCTCGCCTGCTGCAGGCCAGGACCCTGAGAATTCCTCTGATACAAGGAAGTGTTGTGGTCTTAGACTCAGCTCTTACTGGTGTGGTAAGAGGGCAGTACCTCCAGGCTCAAAGTAACATTATAAAACCTCGCTAATCAGCTGCTTAAACTGGATATAAAAGAGGGTTTAGCATCTTATATTTTGCTGTGTACCTCTTTGTGAAGAGTAATGCAAATCCTTATGATCAGCCCCCAGCTGTAATATATATATAGACCTGGGCTCTGTGGGATGGTCATGCCCTGTTATGTAGGATACTCTCCAGCCTGCTGACAATTATACCCCAAACGCTGTCCAGCTCTTGGTGATGGAAGGTCTCCAACGCGGATGGATTGTAGTGTGGTGAATGTATCAGATGTGAGCTGAACCATGAGATCTAATGCAATGCCTACAGAACATACACATAGTTTCTCTTGTAAAACTTACAGTCACAATTTTCCTAAGCAAAGTTTGGTTCTTTTGCACATATTCTAGAAAAAAAAAAAAAAAAACCAACAACTTAAATCCTTCGGAAAAACAAAAGATTCTTCTCTCTTCTGCAGTTTCTGCAGTGAGAGTATGCAGATTTCAGGCTGGTTACAAAAGAACAGTCTGATGTATATTTGAGGGTGAAATAATAAACATGTCACTTCTTTGGCATGTGATCTAAAGTTCACTGAAGTGAATGAAAAGGCTCCTGTTGGTTTTAAGAGGGTCCGGCCTTTACACAGTGAACAGAAGACGTGTGTCTCCTCTGCTTAACTGTGAAAATGTTATTGGTAATTTAGGTTGATAGAAAGAGCACATGGTAACTTTCTTCCTGCATTTATATAACAGGAGGCAAAAGCTTCAAGGGTGCAGTTGCCTATTACCAGCATGATGACAGGGACACAGCCAAGGGTTAGGCTGAATGTTAGGCCTGTGGAGGTGTCTCCTGGTACTGCTCAACACTGGAGAGACTAACACTTGGGAGTCTCCACCAACTAACAATGTGAACCAGCTATTGCTCTCACAGTATGAGGAATGAGCTTACCTTGGGCCAGAACTAATAGCTAATGGGAGAAGAGGAAAACTACAAATGACTCTCTAAAATGATCTGTGATGTATCTTGCATTTTTAGATGTCCCTGTGTCAATATGCTTGCAAAGGGATCTCTTCTAGAGCCTTGTTTACCATCATCATTCTGGGGAGGAAACTTTTCAGGACTCATCTGAGTTCATTTTATCTGACGTCTCCTAATCTTGATGCTCAAATAAGTATGATGGCCTTTTACAAATTTTTTTATAAGGTGAGATAGCATTCAAAATATTTGAAAGCCATGCAGAAGAATATTGCGTAGTAGGACACTGGGCAGGAATAAGATGGCTGAAGCAGCTCATCTATAACAACATGATGCTTCATAGGTCCAATTCCTGTTTTACATGAATGACTTGATTAAAATCAACAGATTTGCTCTGTATTTTCACCAGTATTACAACAGGTGAGAGCAAAGGCCAGAAGAGCAACTGACTTTTTTCTTTTTACTTTTCTTTAGCTATGCTGATTCAATTTTTTTTTTGTTTTTTTTGTTTCTTTGGAATACTTACATATAGAACATGAATAGAAATGTCAAAACACTGGGAAAAACAATACTGAAAGAGAATTTTTATGAATGAATGAACTGAGAGCTGAGCTGGTAGCAGCAGAATGGGATCTGTCAGTGGTCAGATACCAATGCTGGATCTCCACATTTTTCAGCCATTTCAAGACTGATGCATCATGTTAAACATGCCAGAGGAAGCCTGGAACTTCACAACTTGTCAGAGAAACTTGCACCATCACAAGGCATCAACCCCACCCTCCAGACACCCAATCTCCAGACAATTAACTTCTGTGTGTGGTTAGTACTTTGTTTCTCTCACTTCTCCCGCATGCATATGAAACTGTCGAGCTGAATTACACTTTTTAAGGTGATAGGGAAAAGATCTAACATCTATTTTTCCCTTTTACAGATATTTTACAGTGTGGGGAAGCTAAATTTTGTGACCTAAAAAACAACCAACCAACACAAGTCCTGCTACTCCTGACCTGACATCTTTCAGGTAAACAAGAAGCACCTCCAATATCATTTTCAGTCATTATTGCCAGATGTCCAAAATCTCTGCTTTCATAAATAGAGGTTGAGAGAGGCATAAGAATAAATGATGCATATTGGAATCTAAATTTTTCCATTAACCTACACCAAACAAGCACAAAAGTAGGAATTTAGGCCTGGGCAGAAGTCTGGCATCACCTTCTCAATTTCAGAGACCTGCATAAGCTCCTAGGTGCACGTTCACCACGGCACACAGCAATACCCCTGATTCTCTGCAGAGTCTGTGCCAAACCAGGCAAACCCCATATCTCACATCATTCACTAGAAACTGAAACTGGTGAGCTGTACAAGACACTGTTGGTTCTGTTCCCTGCCAGCACCTTGACACATCTGGCAGAAAAGTTCACTGTATAAAGTGCTTTCTACCTCAGTGAGATCTTTTCATGGCGTTACTTGAAAAATTCAGGTTTGCCAGTTCCTTTGTTGTTTGATAACCTATGAAGCTTGCTCCACACATTGATTGCCTGACTTCTTCCTATAGTTTAGCAATGCTCTTGCATTCTCCCATTTGGTAAGCAAGGCTCCACTAAAGTCAGAGCACAAACCTTGTCCAAGGTGATTGCATTTTTAAAAGTAGCCAGGCAGGTGTTTTCTGCACTAGTGTGAAATATTCATCAAATTTATTCCATCTGGGGTCTGCATGTGTGCACGTATTCTTTGCTAAGTGTTTTAGCAAATACTAAAATCCCAGGTACGTTAAGGGGATCAGCAAAATTCTTGCCAGTATTAAATGAATATTTGTGGAGAGTGAATTTTAAGTATGCTGTGTAAAGCCTAGAATGCTTAAGGCTGCATTCTTCAGCTAAATGGTTAAACTCTAAGACCAATTTGCCCAGAACGGTAGGAAAGCAGAAGAGAAGTGAGAGTATACTTATCATGAAGAACATACAACCATATGAGAGGATTATTTGGGAAATTATAATACGCAGTTGAAGTCTTGGAAGCCTTCAAGAGAATTCATGGCTTCCAATAGCAAAATGTTTATGGGGAGAAATAAAGCTAAACCTATTCATTTTTTTAGGTAGCTCTACTGACTTGTAAGATTTGTGTCAGACTCCAAGTAGAAAATGATCACCAATTATATTCCAAAGAGTAACAATAAAAGCCTGGTAAGAGGAAAGCAATACTGAAGTTTCTTCAGTGAGCTCAGTAGCTTTAATTGCTATGCTTTTTTTTGAGGATTTTTTTTTAACCTCTCAGCCCATTTTCTTTTCTGTAGGAGTATTGCAATTCATCTACAGTTTTGGTTTTTTGGTTTGGGTTTTTTTTTTTTGGTTGCTCTTGTTCTTTTCTTTCTCAAACTCACATTTCAGCTGTGTGCCTCTGACCATTAACCCTGTGGATTTCCTTTTAGATGTAAGAAAGCCTGTTTCCAGTAATCCATAAGCTTCAAAAACCACCTCAGTGGGGTAACACCCCACTCACCCCCTGCTTTTAACGCCAAAGAGAAAACCACGTCTTTGCTGTTGTATTGCTGAGAAGTCACAGCAGCTTCACTTCTGACTCAACAGCTTCTCCTCCTGATTTTTTTGTCCATCTTTCAAATTGTGAGGCAGGAATTTCTCCTAAAGAAGAGAAAACCTCTTCATAAGCTTCCACCCCATGGACAGTCTGTGGTTTCCTAAAGGCCCCAGACTATCCTTGTTACCCGATTGAGTATGGCAGTACTGGGATGCAGAGGCATAAAAACCTTCCTGGGACAGGCAGATTAAGAAAGCTTTTCATTTCCACTGGAGGTAGAGGCCACCAGAAATGAACTAAACAGCACAGTATCTGCTTACTGTTTTACTCAGTGGAGTGGGCTGTATTTTATCAGCAATATGATGAGAAGAAATCTATCATTTAGCTGGTCTTCTGCTCTCTGCTTTGACCCATGGTGCTAGGTCAAAAATGTCATGGCTCACCTGGTAGTTCAAATGATCTTCATCAAAGTTTAGCCTTGTAAGTTGGACTGTGCATCCTTTTAAGTACAAGCTTTCCATCTGGGGACTGGAAATGGTTCCTTGTGCCAGTTAGACTCCAGGCAATCCTGCTGAGCAATCAAACAAGGACTTGCAGAGCCTTTGGATCTGCTGACACACATTTCAACCTTCTAAATCTGCAGGGCAGAACCTGGGGAAGGAAGAGTCCTCCCATTAGAAAAGCACAAACACACTTGCTTAGTATCAGAGGACCTCTTCCAGCCCTGAGCAGCAGGCAGGTTTGCTGGTGGAGTGCTCAGATCCTGGTAGGGTCCCTCTGGCTGTAGCAAAGTAAAACCCTGCTTCATGTTCTCATGAGGATCCAAAAGGTTTTTTTCTAATTAAGAAACCTCCCCTGTCCAGGTTCATTGATCTGCATGGATCTGCCATGGTGGAAGGAGCTTTGTTTGCAGGCTTTTAAAATCAGTTCCTGAATTTGAGTTCTTCCTTTAAAAATCCCCATCACTAATTACTGCCCAGAGTTTCAAAAACAGGCACTCTGCTGTGGGATTTTGGGGGAAAAGTGAAGCCTATATCTTATACATAACTGTGTAAATGTGTCTGATAATTCACATTTTAAAAAAATGTTTTAAAAAGAAGCCTTCTGATTTTGTGAAGAGGAATCCTAAAAGGGCAGAGGGAAGGAGATGAAGGGGAGGAGAGAAGAGGGAAGACTGTGGCATAAGCTTTCCCTTCTGTTACCTGCAGGCACATTTCAACCAGCTGTTGCAGTATTAAAGAGGGTTGGGTTTTTTTAAATCTAAGATATATGCATAAAAATATGATACATTACAGTGTTTAGAAACAGCCCCCTCTGATTTAAACACTTCTCAAAGGTAGAAATGAGTGGAGCTTTTCTCTGGATGACAACTCGTGTGGTAAGGAGGCCCAGTCCAGCACAATCATTTCTCCTCATGCAGGTGAGGATTTGATGTCCTGCCCCACCAGAAGTGTTGGCTGTGGATTATGCTCTTAAGGTTTTTGCTGTCTCCATGCCCTCATGTGGATACCAGTCATGAAGCCACTTCTCTTGCCCACTTCCATCTAGCAGAATAAAGCTGAGGGAACAGGTCCCCATGGTAGGCATTAGTGAAACCAGCAGGACTGATGGTGCTTAACCCAGAGTCCAGAGCAATATTTTACATGGGAGCAGCCAACATGATCAATGGCGAAAGTGGGCAATTCTGGACCTCAGTTCCTCCCTTGCTCCCCTCCCCTCATATTTATAGGTTTCTAATTTCCGCTGGATAATGAATATCGCTCTTCATTATAATTATGTTAAAAGGTACCAGCATGATGATTCAGAAACCCTTGAAGATATAGTCATATTTTCAGCAACAGATGGATTTAACACTGCAGATGGAGTGTTAAGAGTGCAGGTAATAACAAACTCAGCAATGTACTGTACTGAAATATAATTGGAAAGTATTAATCATATATTGGTTACTTCAGCTTCACTAAGTAGATGTTTAATTTTCATCAATCTTTTTACCAGATTCCCGGAAAGATTTCTGTGTAGACAGAGTGTGGCTTCTAGGTGAAATGATTGCCAAAGTTATTAATGACTGAGGCCTTGATCTTGCAGGCATGTGCCCATGGCTTACCCAGGCATGCAGAATAAAAATCATTTGTGTTAATAAGGCTGTCAGATGCAGCCTCATTCATATGGCCCAAGTTTCAGCTGGTGACGAGGCAGTAGTAAAACCAAGACCCCTTCTGAACTTGGGGGCTGCTGGAAACGCTCCAACGGGAACGACTGGCTGCAGGATTTGGGGCAGAACACAGGAAATTTGCAAAGCCCTGTTTATAGAGGTGAACCGTGGGTCTAAGCCTTTGCAGGACTGGGAGTTAGCATGAAGCCAAAACTGGGAAAAGTTGGGGTGGTTTTTTTTGCCATTCCTATTTTTGCTAGCTACAGACCTTTTGAAATTATTCCAATGCTACTGTTTCCATAAACTGTCCTGTAGCTGTGTTTTTTAAATGTGCCTCTTCCTAGAGGTTGAGTAATTCAGGGGAGTTTTTGCTCTGAGCAGGCTGTGCAAGGCCAGGATAATCAGTGAGACCTGCTTGCATACCATGACTCTGATTCTTCAATTAATACTATTTATAGCTAGGATTTCGTTTTTAGGATCAGAACGTGGTCCCTGCTCACACGTGCCACCTGGGCATGCTGTGGGGCACAGTTCCAGCTCACACAGGGCAAATCTTCATTTCTGTTATGGCAGGAATATAAAACATGGTATTTGGTGAAAACAGAGAATTTTTCTTTTGAATATCTTTCTCTGGATGGTTTATGTTCACATCCTTCTCTGTGGATTCAGACATCTGGTGAAGCTGCATCTCCACTGATTTCCTTATAAGCTTTCCTTCCCCTGGTGGAGACCACAGCCATGGTGTGCCATGACAGCTATGGATTTATCAGGCTCGTAAACAACAACATAAACATTCAACACTTAAGTTTTAAGTCCCATGAAACACTTTGGCTGAACACTTTGGTCTTTTGATGAACCATTTAGTTATCTAGCTGTCTGTGGAATATGAAAATGTAATGAAAAACTGGAATGCTCTCTGGGAAGTTGACTCTCACTTGATGGTACAATATCTTTATCTTGGCTGATGGGATATAAAGATCAGGTAATGAAATTCAACATGACTGGAAAAAAAATTGAGCATGACTAGAAACCACAGGTGAACATGCTTAATAATGCAAAATTAGTGTGCTGTCTACTCTCTGACAGGCATTTAGATGCCAGAGAGATGCAAGCAGGTACTGATCGATTGACCATGATAATCAAATAAAGGCCTGTGAGTATAATTGACTCTAAATATGGTGCTTCTTCAAGGGTACTGGTCAAGAACTGTTTGTAACAGGCTCCACATTGCTGTTGTGGGGACAGCTTGTTGCTAGAATGTGAAGACAAATAGTATTTTTGCTTAATTTTCACTTCCACTTGGAAACAAACTGTCTCTTCTCTTCCCTGCCTATTTTCTTCAGATTACATGGGTGAGCAGCAAGCCCCAGAGCTGCAGGAGAGATTACAGGCAGGGATGGGTATCTGGAGGGAGGATCAGCCAGGGTCACCTCTGAGAACCTCCGTGCAATGGATACTGAAGGTGCTGGCTCAGAGTTGATGTCTGTGGCTGCCCAGGCTCCAACACGTTGGCTGGTACAAAAGGTGGGACTCATGGTGCATCAGTGTTCCCAGCTGGACCCGGAGATCCTTTTTCCTGTATGGATACTGGAATAACAGACTTTTCATCTTTCTGGCAATGTTTGAACCTTCCTTCTCTCTCTCTTTTTTTTTTTTTCCCCTTTATTTATGAGAATTAATTGAATCAAAAGTGATTCAAATGGTCAAGTATCTTAGTTTTGATTTAAATAGTATGTTTTAAACTTACTCCGCATTTGTAGCACGGAGTTATGTTGCTTGGGAGGGCTTTGGTCTCACTGTTCATCAGCAGGACAGCACATTTGGTACTTGTTTGTGAGGAACAGGTGGGTAAGCATGCAATATACTCATGATAATTTAACTTAATAGACATCAAGAAGATGTCAAAGTCTGTAGAGAAGATACAGAGGCAATAGATCCCCTTTATTAAATCATCTCATATTTGACTCTAGAAGTCTTAAACTCCAGCTCAACCAAAGGAGACTGAGGAAGGGGGTGTAGCTTAAACCACTGGGACCTGTGAAAGCTGCAGAGCCTCTGTTGTTTCCTCACTGACATCAGGACTTCTCCCTGCCCCTGCTTGCTCTGCATCATCTTAGGATATGCTGTTTGATCCTTCCAGTTACTGCGATGACATTTTTCATTTGTGATTCCTGACAAAGTGTTTTGTGACAAAAATTGTGATTCAAGCAAAATCACCAACCAGTAGCTTTATGAAGGCATTTTACTTGCTAGCTCAAACTGTGTGAAATTTGCTAGATGTACCACAATAATAAATTTACCACAAAATAAAGGTAAATATCTTGTATTTTAAAACTTGATGAAGTATTGACAAAGGAAAAATGCCCTGAGTTAATCAATCTGATGGTTTTGTCTCCATTTGTCCCTCAAGGATTTAGAAGTAGTGGATCATGCTTTAATGCTGGTCTGCTCTTATCATTTGGGAGAAAGAAAACAAACATTCCTGTGTCTCAGCTCCTCATCAGTGTCTAAACCTGAATGAATCAGCTATAGAGCTGAAGGAAATGAAATATAAATTGACATAAAGAGAATGTTCTCCCTGCAGCTGCAGAAGTTATAGTTGTCAAAAGCTGATTTTTATCCCTTCAAAGACCAGTATTTTGGGTCACATTATCACATTTCTAGAAAAGTCTGGCCTAAAGGTACTTCTTTAATATTATGTTATAAATTTATTAAAGTAAGTTCAATGAAAGATTGTCTTAATTTCAGTTGTTACTTTTGGCACACATTTAGAAAGGAAAATCTAAATGTGAGCTACCCTTTTTTAAATCTTGCTCCTGTTTCTTCCTTTTTCATTATCACACAGAGCATTTACTAGTCTCACAGAGTAATTAAAAAATATAATGAGTATTTTAACATCTATTTTAAGACTTGTAACTCAGTAGTCTGTACTGCAGGAATATTCCTGTCTGTGGGTCAGATGGTTGCATTTGCTGCCCTTGGCTGTGCTGGGTTTCCATGCACAACTGTGCAATGACATAACACTGGTAACTTTTTGCACAGGCATCCTGAACAAACACAGAAGAGTTTGGTTTGGGGAGTGACTTCAGACTGTTTAGATTTGCAGGACTGCACCCTGGGTCCCTCTGGCTGCTGCACTGAATCACCTGGAATAAATTCCTTCAGCTCCTGTTGCCCTATTAGCCTTGTTTTCTTAAGTGAAGCAATTATTTAAATGTTTTATTTTTCTGTGGAATTTTTTGCCCTGCAACTTTCCTGACTTTACTTTGAAACTGTGCTTAAATACAGAATGGAACACAACACAGTTTCTCTATGCTCTTCTCATGTATGCTTGGAGAAATGGAAGAGCATTAAAAGGCAATCATCTAGTAAAATACACTCATACAGGGGAGAAAAATGAAACAACTTCTGTGCTGCTAGTTTGGAGTGCCTTGTCCAGACTTGACTTGTCATCATTCAGTTCTCTACCACGGCAACTCCTCTACTGTACCACAGATATCAAACTTCATATCAAACTTGTATTACTGTTCCAGCCATTGGCAAGGAGCTCTTCTTCAACATGTTAGTCTTTCCATCCAGGTCAAAACCTGTTTCTCTCCTTTGCCTGCCTTTAGGGTTTGCTTTTTTTTACCCTCCTGCAAAGGCAGCACCTTCTGAGCTAGGAAAGAGCTTTCCTTGCTGCCCCACTCTTTCTCCCAGTGGCAGTTACTCATCCCATAGGAAGAGTGGACACCCTGACGGCTGCCAGTGTTGTCCTGCCCATCTGAATTCTGCTCCTGGTGGGTCTGGCTTCTCTAAGTAGATAAGTCCTTGTTGTTGTTAAATAATATACATCTACCTTGAGATCAGCTGCACTGAGCATTTGTGGAAGTTGGATTTTTGCTTCTTGGATTCTCTAAAACATATTCCATGAGATCCCTTCGGTTTTCTTAGAGCTACATTTAATTTTCTTAAAGATGCAGTTGATTTGGGGCATGACAAAAAAAATCTCTTTTGTATGGTGTTGAGACCTGTTCAATTTATAGGATTGAATGCTACATGCAAACATCTTTGCTTACATAACTGATATTTCTTATTTTAATACAGTACTTTTTTAAAGCTGAACTTTGCAGCTGATCCCTCTCTAATGTTTGGTGGCACTCCCTAACTAAACAGAACCCTTTTATTATTTTTAAAGGATTTGTATGCTGTTGGAAGAACAGATGCTAACCTGCACCTATAGTGTGTCTGCACTGGGAACCATACTTACCTCCACCATTTAGAACTGTCTGGAAAATTTTTGAACCAACTCCACAATGAAAGAATAGATTTTTATGTAAAAAATCTTTAGCAAAAAGCATCTGCTTTGTATGGCTAGTTTTTTTGTAGTTTTTTTCTTTTTTTCCCTAGAACTAAAAATTGATGTATATCTTCTCACTTGTGAATTTCTGTTCAAAATATCAACCTTCCGTGGAAAAAGGAGATGGAGAAGATTTATCTGAAGACTTGTCAAAATTCTGTCCAGACATGGTGATGACAACTTCTGTGTTTTAGCTATTTATCATAATTTGTTGATGTTTTAGATACTCTTGTTTGATATTTGTATTCAAGTGGCTGAAGCTTATTTTGGATTTGTTCCTGAATTTACCATTGATTTCCTTTGCAACTTTGGACTTTTTTGTGCTTTGTTTTAGGAACTGGCAGATAGGGGTAAATGTGGGGTGGGGGCAGGGGGGTAGGAGAGGGTAAACAAGGCAACTTGGAGACCCTTTAGCCTTAACTCTGAGGTACTTGGTGCTGATGTCTCCACTCAGTCATTATTTTCCATCATTAATTAGGTATGAGCTGCTGCAGAGCACTGGGCGGGCATCATCTAGGCATGTAAGATCCTGGAAGACAAAGTCAAACCAAACAAGCCTAAAGAAAAACTAACAGCATGATCAGAAGAGTGGAGTGTCTATCATTAGGGAGGATCAAGGGTCTGGCTTACTGAACTCAGCAAAACCAAAGCTGAGAGTGAGATGGAGTTACCTCCAAGTGTCTTGAGGGAATAAACAGAGGGGATAAATAAAACCAAAACTATTTAGGCTAATAGGCAATACTGGCACAAACCCAGACAGACTTAAATTGCCATGAGAAAATTCAGGTTAGCAATTAAAGAATGGTTTCTCTTCAGTAGAGGAAAAAGAGTCTGAGCAGCTCTCTAATGGAGGCAAGAAGCTGCAAAATCAGAGCATGTTCCACCTGTGAAAGGAGCTTTATGTCCTGACTGTTGATGACTGGAGGGGATAGAAGGTGACAATCAGATATCTGGGTGCTCCCTTCAAAACTTTAGCTGTGATTATCCCTCTTGTCACCAGTGAAACACTCCATAACCCACAGGCTTCTCACTTTGTTTCCAGCTCCTGAATTGGTTTGTGTATTTCTTCTGGGTGTGATTTATGGACCAGTGCTCTCTGCTCCTCCCTAGGGCATCATCCTCATGTAGACACCTTCACTCCACCTCTGATGTGGGGTAACATGGGACTGCCTCTGAGAGAGGGACAAGTGCAGTGACACGTTGCTGCTTGATGAAGCTCTTCACCTCTACACTTCACATTGCTCTCCCAGGTTATAACCTGAATGCTGCGTCCCTCCCCATTGATAACCCATCTAGGTACCTTGTGTAACATGATTTCACTTTCATATCTAACCTAAATTATCTCCTGCATATATTTTTTTTTTAAGTCTGTATTTAAGCCTGCATTGTTTTAGGCCAGACTGCAGCAGCAGGACTTATGCTGGATGAAAACAAAATCCCACTGTTACCCCAGTTGTAAAACCCAGGCTGTCACACTGTCACAAACTGGGCTGCAGGGCAGCCAGCAGCAACACTCTGCTTCTTGAGAGGTGAGTCGTGCTGTTTCAAACTATTTGGCTAATCAGGAAGCTGAGATCTGCTGCTTTACAGATAATATATAATATTTGCTTTGCCTTTGTGCACTACTTTATGTTTTGGATCCTTTGCCATTAGGATTCGAAGCATATAGACTGCATCTAATCCAATTTATCCTGTTCATCTTGGCAATGCTTGCAATGCTGACAGCTTAAAGAAAACACTTAATTTGACTAAGTGTTTTCAGTTTACTTCTCAAAATATTTGGAATCATTAAAGCCAGAGTACCCCTGCACTGCAATACACACAGTTCCTCCCTACTTCAGCAAGTTAATTACAATTTGTGTCACCCCCTGGTCCTTGCTTGTGCTGCAGGCTGAAATGGTTTACCTGCTTAAGGCCCGGCTCAGTGTTTGAGAATAATTTTCCTGCTTTGATGCTTTTTAATCTGACTTTTAAAGAAGCTCTTAGAGGAAAAATGAGGAGTACTGGGGACCTGGCGTGACATGTTGTCTCTCCGCCTGGCTGCGCCGCTCCCCGTGCAGATGCTCCCCTGCTGTAAGGCAGTTTGTGTCCCTGCACTCGCAGCTATTTGTATTCATTGCTCCCCACCAGAGGTGAGGCACAGCGGAGGGGTGAGACCAGCCCTGGAAGTGCCCTAACGAGCACAGGGGATTGTGAAGGACGGTTCGGCAGCGCTGGAGCGTGCCGGTGCTGATGGGGTCACGGGCTGCATCCCCATCCTCTGCACAATCTGCTCGTAGCAGAGGACTTGTCACAAACCCCTCTGTGGTGGCATCTCACCCTTCCCCTGCTGCAACCCAACAGGAGGAAGTGTAACCTAGGCTTACTGTAATTGCCAGCACAGATCCCAGGCACCAAACAGGATGGAAGAGAAGGGAGAAAGCATAAAGGAGAATAGAAATGGACCAAATGGATTTATCAGTGCAAGCAGTAACATGGTTTACTAGCATGAGGTAAGAGTAGTTGCAAATGTCATTGGAGATGACGCTGAGGCAGTGTACAAGTACATCAGCATCAGTACATGTCGATAGGCAGAAAAGACATCCTGAACTCCTCGGTGGTCTTACACCTCGGCTAGCTCATGGCACTGCGTCTCCTCTGCCAGTGCAGGTCACAGCAGCTCATTTGGCTGCTGTGCCTGAAGTTTTGGGAGATGTCAATAGGCTCCCAACATTCTGTCTTATGATCCAACTTGTTATTTGGATTTATATTTATTGTAGATAATGATTCAAAAATCATGAAATAGTTATCTCATCCTAATATCTTATTTTTTAAAAAAAAAAAAAATCCTGTTATGAACGGCTGCATTTGAATGGCTGATTCAACATTGTGGTTTGGTAGCACTGGAGCATCAGTGTGTGATGATGAAGCAGCCTGAAATTGCCAGTCATTGAAGGGCAGGTGATACGACCATGCTACAGCAACACAGAGATAGCTTCATTTGGCATATCAGTGTGATACAGTTTTCCCCCGTGATTTTTTCCTTTCCCTTTCAAACGACTTGTTCAAGACTTCCCTTTCAGAGCCGCGTGCTGGCGGGGTGCAGCACCGCTGAAAAGGGAAGGTCCGGAGCTGCAGCAGGAGGAAGGAACTCAGA
>NW_008632780.1:2697-10198 GCF_000691845.1 Merops nubicus | reverse complement strand
GAAGAGCGAACAAGGTCACTGGTGACACAGCTCTGCTCCATCTGTGCAGGCACGGTCTGAGCAGAAGCATTCCAGCAACGTGGCATTTTGTCACATTATTCCTTTCCTTTTATATTTCAATAGCTGGTTATTTGCCTGCCTTTGGTTAGGAGACAAAGCCCCTCTTTGTGTAGCCACACAACTCGGCTACCTCCTGTAACCGAGAAAGGAAATGCAGATTTCTCCGATAAGACAGGGATGGTGCTTGTCTGGGGAAGAAGAAACCATTGTCTGGACACAGGAGCAGAAGTAGGTGGTGTTGTCCAGTGCCTCTGACAGTCAGTCCCAAAAGGTGGAAGAAACCACAATCTGTGGAGTCTTCTTGGTAACACTGACTTTAAAACCTCCCATGTCCCCAGTTCACCTTTCATAGAATAGGGATAAAAATTAGTTCATGGTTTTGTGTGATTCACCAAAGCATTTTAACCTGAGCTTTTAATTAAAGTACACAAGAAGATTCTCATCTGTCTGTATAGAGCAATATTGGTGCTAAAGCATTTTGTAACATTGAGTCTGAGCAATTTGTAAAGGACATGGAGAAGCTTACATGAAGACCACTAAAATTCCTGAGTAAAGAACTCTTTTAACTATCCTTTGTTGTTTTTTCTTAATCCATTTTCCAAGGAATTCTTACACTAAATGTTAATATTTTTCTTTTTTCTTTTTCTTTTTTTTTTTTTTTAGGTTTGGTACAGAGTAAACGACTGATTAAAAATAGTAAATTAAAACTAATGCTGGAGCAAAGGCAAACCTTTGAGAAATCTCTCAGAAATTAATTCTTTCACTATTACCACCTCAACAGGAGCCAAACTAACATGTGTGGTTCATCTGAGGAGCTATTTGGAGTTTACATTGGTGACACAGTCAGGGGACAGTTCAGTTTAACCTCTGGCATTAGCTAGAACTGGGCAAGGACAGGAGCCAGTGCAGCAGTGCTAATTAATGCACCCTGAGGGGACACAATGAGGCACTGGCCCTGCACACCTGAGACAAGCTTCTGTCGGCACCTAGGTGCCAATTAGTGTTCTCTCATAAAAATAACCCCTGGTAAAAAAAATAAAAAAGGAAAAAAATCCAAGTGATATAGATAAAACAAGATTTAGACATAAAACAATATAGTGGACTTGGTAAATGCATCTTTCTAGTTCATGACTACAGGGCAGCAGAAGCTCTGCTGTAGCTGCTGTTAGTGAAATGGAGAAGCTTCTTTCCTGGGCTGGGCAGCAGCATCCTTGCTAAGCTCATTCCCCCTGCCTGGGCTGGGAGCTGACACCACTCACACCCATCATCTCAGGGCAATTTCCAGTGGAGAGCAAGGACAAACATCTCAGGGCCACCACCTTTGCAGTTAGCAAGGAGTATCTGGGAGAGGATTTCTGTCTACACTGGCGGTGGACACAAAACAACCCCATTTTGAACTTAACAAGAAATCAGGTAAGGATTCGATTCCTGTTCTGCTTCTGGTTTAAGAGTAGGAGTGCACTGTGCTTTACAGGCTTTCAGTCTCAATGCCTTCAGTAATAAAAATACCACTCAGCAGTCCTCAAGCTGAAAACCACTGCAGAGAAAATCAAGCTGTTATGGGAGTATGACCAGGTCTTGGCTTCATCATGTGACCAGCTCTTGATAGCCAAGGCAAGCAAGTGGTTTGTCCAGACTAGATAGAGTCATGTTAATATGTGTTTGGCCAAGTAGCTGCTTTTGAGGTAAACGAGGGATCTTAAGCATGTGTCTGTCTGAAATATCTCAATGTTTCTGCTGAAGAAGACCCCAAGGACCTTAACTTGACATCAAAGAGAAGCCCTCAGTACAGCTTGCTCAAAAAAGCTCTTCCTCCATCTGGCTACGAGAAGATCAATGCTGGGATTGATATAAGTGAGTATATACCCTACAATATGCTACTCTTCCTCTAAAAATCACTTTACTGGAGTTTAATAAGGTAATGGTGCATGGTTGTGTGGGGCACTACTTTACAACTGCCTGGATGGTAGGATAGTGGAACCATTTGGCAAATCAGACCAGACCAAATGGCATCCATTTGGTTAATCACCAGCTATTAAAATAGCATCAAATCATAGCAACCTATTTGTTTATCATTCAGTGCACAATTTTCTGCACAGTATATTCATAACTGCTGTACCCAAGCTAATTTTAAATGAGCCAACAAAGCCATTTTCCAGCACTCTCCCGGGAAATAGATCTGTGGACTGATCGATCTCTGCTTCTGGGGCTAAGCCCCCAGAAAACCAGAACTAATGACATTGGTGTTTAACTTTGAAACAAGCTGATTTTGGATTTAGACTCATTTTTAAAGCGTTGAGTGGTTTTAACCTCTTGCATTTCTCCAAGATTCATTCAACTTCTAATGCCTCCAAGAAGGTTACATCCACTATGTTCTCTCCAAGCACGTGTGAACGTTCAGGCATCATTGCAGACCACTTTGTGATTTCTGTTAAAGACAACCTTCAACAGTTCCCTGGTGGTTCCTTTCTCTGTCACCACAAATTCAGCAAATGATGAAATGCCTTTTTTTTTTTTTTTTGACTCAAGAATATAGCAGTAACTTTGATTTCAGTCCTCAAAGTGCTGATCTTCCGTTTCTGAGGGCTGATACCTCACTTCTGGAGCAGGAGTCCTTTACAGGTATGAAGAGCAGAGCCATAGAGCTGCAGCCTGTGAAATGATTAAATGATTTTAGTAGTGAGGGGAAAAAAGGTGGATGAAGGTGTGGTAGTACTGCGTACACAATTAGGTCCTTCTGTTGTTTGCATTGCAGTAGAGCTTAGGAGCTTTAGTGATGAACTTATGGTCTCAGTAAAAGCTAAGAAATGAATGGTAATTGCCCAAAATAACTTTTTCATATAAATAAATAATTGGAGAGTTCAAAACTTCACTGTTGATGTCCTCCTAATCTAGCCACCTCACCTTTACCCTATCTGCAGACAAATGGGGACAAATTGTGGCTCTGAGGGCAGATCTAGTCTCTCACAGATTCCCACCGTGCCCACACCCATGTCAGTGAAATAGGTACATGCTTAGACTGAGGGACGGGATGGAGTGAAGTTTCAGAGCCATCTTAAGGCTAGCTGAATCGTTGGCTTGGCATTTCATTCTGCACGACAGTTGATTGGTCATTTTATCACCAGTTATGAAGTGAAATTAGCTAATCTCGATGCCATATGGTCTACAGTATTTATAGTTTAGTATGTTTTCCATATATGTGTGCTGAAGTCTGCTTCAGGGATTTGTTACGGTCCTCGTGTTTACAGGATTCGGGTCTTGGGTGAAGGAAGAAACTGACAGTTGCTAATGTTTGATTTAAACTGATACATTGGAGGCTACACGGGTGATCCTTAATTAAAGTCAATTTACACCTTCTGTCCTTTGCCAGGGAGGCTGTCAGGGCTCCTCAGGACCAGATCCCATGTCCACCCAGCTCTGTTACCTCTGGTAACAATCAGGAGGGGGTGACCCCAGGAGACGAGGGGAGCACCCCATGGGAAGCTGGGGATGTTTAACCTCCACCCCAGCTCTGCTCTCCAACAGCCACGAGCACATGGTGTCTCCTCCAGGTCTCTGACACAGGTGAGCTTAACCCCAAAGCATGTCTCCAGGGATTATTGTCTGTGTTAGGTTTAACTTCATATTTCTTGCTTTCTATTAAAACACTTCATTCCCCTTGAAATTCTGATAAATAAGGAGCTACAAGATTAATTATGTGGGACATTAGTCACTCAATATGTGTCATTATTTTCTCAAAACAAGCCTAAACGAGCACCACAGAAGAGTCTGAGAGCTCTGCGTTTGGAACTGACTCAAATGTGATGAAATAGGAGTGTATTAATAACCCCAAATATTAGTTGCCTGGTACAGGTACCTGCACTGGGGACCTCAGGGATTTGTATGGTGTGAATACCCTTCATATAATTTCTTGTCTGCTTCTCACCAGAAAAGATCCCCATGCCTGTCTTCAGCTCCAGAGAAAGCAGTAACAAAGCTGTGCTAAGCTTTAGAGCTCACACGTCGGTCTGCTCCAGACCCACACCCCATGTCCCACTCCTCACCTCTGTCTCTGCTGCCAGGCCTCGGTCACTCCAAGTTCTAATGGCAGGCACAACAAAAATTGGCTGAAGCTGGCCCAACAGTTTTTAAAAATCAGTAAATACTAACAATGAACAACAAACCCTGAGAGAGGAGAATCAATGTTCGATGGCCCTGTAAGAACCCAGTGAGCACTTGAACAAAGAGGAGTTAATAAATGTTACAGTCAGGGGTTTTTTTTTGGATAGGATTCTTGCAGAATATGATTTCATAATCCGCTGTCTCTAGTGAACAAGACCTCTGTAAACACTCAATATTCAAATAGAAAATTGTTTCTTGTAGGCTTCCATGGCACAAAATAAAAGCTCTGTAAATCTGGGCCTCCATATGTGGTTCTCAGCTGGTGTAAGTCCCTGAATGAATTACATGTGAACAGAGAAATTAATGCTACACACATGGTGGCCAAACTTGAAAGCAAAAATTGCAACTGAGAATATACTGCACTGGATTGTGAAATATTTGAAGATAAATGGAAGCTGGAGTCCTTGTTGATGTAATGCATCATTGATGCATTTCAAGGGGTACACAACTATCACAGAGAGATAGTACAATACCGAGAACACATTTGGGAGAGCATGAGGACTGCTCCTTAAAGTCAAAGACTGAATTTAAGCAGAATGCAAACTAAAAAGGAAAATATGCAATTTTGACTCTCTAGCATAATTCTGAACAAAAATTAGGCAAAATACTTCCCCCTCTTTAAAAATCTGACAACTCACTCTTGCAGTAAATGTGTATTCTACACAGGTCTTGAAAGGGTTGTGCTGTAAAACCACTTTTGCTAATCAGCCAATGTTGATGATGAATTACCCCAGAGTTTGGGCATTTTTGAAACAGTTGCAATGTTTTTGTTGTTGTTTTTTTCTCCCCTTCTCCTCTCGATAGAGTAGGAGGAAAAAATGTGCATGTTCCAGTGAATTCTAAATGAGGACTGTGCCTTCCCAAGCAAAGCAGTAAAAATAATAAATAAAACAAATGAAACACTCTTTAATCCATTCATGAGCTCGAGTGTTTCAAGTAGGCCATAATATTAAGACAAAGAGTTCTGAAAGAGATGGATCTGAGGGAAGTGCTATTGCTTAAACAGTGTCAGCCTATTTAATTGAATTATGTATTTGTCAGCACGGTATTTTCCCAAGTCTAGGATTCTTACTGTTGATTCAAGGCTCAAGGCCTAAATGGAAAGGGCAACAACTGCCATGTGTTTGATCCTGATTAAGCTGTGTCCTTTGAATCGCCAGCGCTCGGCGTCTGGAAGAACGCTGGAGTGCTTTGCTGCAACAGAGGGCACCAGCTAAAGAGGTAATGAAAATATGTCACCCCCCTGGATGTGACCTTGCCGCAGCAGACTGAGGGACCTCAGCTGAGAATGTTTCAGCCTGATGTTATTTCTGTAACTGTTTATCACAAGGACAACTGGGATGGGGTAGTGGACCAAGAACTGAGCCAGGAGCCAGGCACTCTCAATTCTTTTCTTTAAATTGATTTGCTATGGGTTTTTTAATGTAGAAAATCCTCAGTTTAGTCACAGGCAGTAGCAAATATTTGCTGCTCTTATGATCAAAATGTAAACTGTTTCTTTTTCTGACTTGTTGCCCAAAATAAGCGCCTGCACTTCCCTTCCCTCCATGGATATCTCATGCCTCCTACGCCAGCCTGGCACGCCCCTCTGTCCCAGCCACCTTGCCACCACTGCCACATACACAAGAACAAATAGCAAAGTGACTGTTTATTCTCTTCTGTACCCATAACAGTTTTGTTTATAGAGTATTTTGAGGACAACAAGTGGTCTGTGATTATGCAGAGCCATGATTTTTTTATGACAGCTATCTTCAGTTTACCTGTTCTCTTGATGAGGGGATGCTGATGTAGCCAAGCAGGTGACAAGCAGTTTCCTAAACAAATGAATGAAAAGAAGTTCTGGAGGGCATAGAAGAGCATTCTTTTTGTTGTTGTTGGATGACAACTGTGATATATCTTGAACAGATAAAATTTTAGTATTATGGTGCCTCAGCTGCAACTGCACTGAGCTCTTGGCTCTGCCCATCTGTCGGAAGTTACTTCCTTGGTAGCAGAAACAGCAAAGACCACATGTCCCTGCTTCTACTTGCAGCTGATATTAGCTTAAATTGCTAATCAGTGCCAGTCTGAGTTAGGGGGGTAACTGCTGAATGGGTTAGCTGAGATGTAGGTGCATGTTCTAACAGGTTCCCACACCACATGCAGATGTGGTGCTGAGGGACATGGTTTAGTGGTAGACTTGGCTGTGCTGGATTAAGGGTTGGACTTGATGATTTTAAAGGTCTCTTCCAACCTAAACAATTCTATGATCGATCCTTTGTTCAATTCCTTGAGTTGTCTTTGCCAAAACTCTGGGAGCATGTTTCCACTGGAGTGTCAAACATAAACTCTACCATAGCTGGAGCAAATGTGCTGGCAAGGCACCCTGACTTTGATAGAGATGACACTATAAGGATGCTTGAAACTGGTCCCTCCATGCAACTGTCCCTACAAGAAAACCCTCCTGAGTCAGCTTCTAAATTTCGTCCTAATACTCTGTGAATCTTACCAGTGATACTTGCCCAACATACTGCACCCAGATCCTCACTCACCTTTCATTTACAGCAAGCACATATACCCTAGGTACTCCTTTTCCATCGTGTTGAACTCCAAATGCTCACCAAATTCCTTTTTTTTTAGAGGCTGGAACAGCTCTTCCTTGGTTAGTACCTGTGTGACACAGATTAAAACCTGTTCCTGCTTGCTCTGATGCTGATGGCATGAGGTAAGTTAACTTCAGTGTTGTGGGATCAGGCTTTTGATACCCTGAATGCTGAGTACAGAATCTGGTTATTTTAGAATAAGTTGCACTTCAGTTGTGCTTGAAGAATCATCAAAAATGTGAGCACGGACACTATGTTCCTTGAAACACACTATATATGAATTGGGCCCAATAAAGCACATTTGTGTCTGCCAAAATTGGTAAGTATGGGATGCAATAGATGCAGTGTGTGTAGGATTTTATTTTTTTAAGCTTTTATTTTGGGATTGGATGTTTTACTTGAAGAAATGCCTCAGTGAAATACAGGTTACCTGGCTCCACAGAGCAGTGACCAGGAGAAATTCTGTACTTTACATCCATGCAGGGGTCTGACTATCTCAGGTGATAGATCTTAAAAATGTACAGCGTTTCAAAGCACACTTGTGCCTGCTAACAAGCCCACCCATCTCTCTGCCACTCCTATCAGCTTTTTCCAATTAATTTTTCTGTCACTAGAAGTGTCTTCATTTTGCCTAAAGTTCAAGGTGAGAGGATATTTTTTTGCAGCTGCCTCTAGTTCTCCCAAGCTGTGTCAAGGCA
>NW_008632780.1:0-2666 GCF_000691845.1 Merops nubicus | reverse complement strand
CTGCTGAACACGCAATTTTAGGAGCATTAATTGTAGGCAATTTTTTAAGAAGTGCTAAAATGGGTTCCATAAATAGGGAACGTTATGACCCAAGAAAATGACTTACCCAGGTGAAAGGGTCTGCTGCTACTGCATCTATCAACCCAGCTCCACAAAAAAAACGTGCAGCACAGCTTCTCTGGAGTTTCAACCTGCCCATAGACAGAGTGGTTTAATTTTGTAATTCCAGTTCCACAGAGATTGGGACCACAAAACCAGCTCACGGGGCTGCTTCAGTCTGTCTAAAAGGCCTGTGTGGTCCTGTTTCCTCTGCACTAGTCTTCATCTGATCTCACAACAGGCTGCAGGAAGACAAGTACCACCACCTCCATTCACAGAGAGAGAAGTGGGATGCAAAGAGGTTTACAGACTTGTGTGAGCTGGCTCAGGGATGGTAGACTGAAATCAGAATTTCAAAGCACTGGGCTCATCACTAGCTCATCCTTCCACAACAGAGCAAATGAGCTGCATGGTGACAGAAAATTTGAAGGAGTTTTTGTAAAGTTAGACTGAAAATCTTCTGATGGTCCCTAGACAACTGAAGTCAAAGGCAAAAATGTTCCTCTGGAATCTAAAGATTTCATTTGCCATCTTGCCTAATTATTTTGTAAAGCTTTAGTTTAGATTTCAAATAACACCTGAAATACTGTATTTTAAACACTTTTTTAAAAACTGCTACTATTTCACATGCTGCTTTTGTCAGATTTGGAGGAATTGTATTTTTTTTGATTGAAGCACTTGTTTTGTTGTTGTTGTTTCTTACGCACACCATGCAGTTAAGATACATTTTAAGCAGCTTCTGCTCATGTCCAAGCTCTGGTTCTGATGTGTGTGAACAGCATGGCTGCTCTGAACCCACCACATGTTAAAAGGATGAATATTAACTTTTTTTTTTTTCAAAGTGACTCTTTAATTGAAAAATTAAATATTTAATGAGCAATTTCTATCCAGAAGGGAGGGAGGAAAAAAAAAAACCTGTGGTTCATTCCCAAGCAAAACTCATGCTGGTGTCTGGTACACAGTCAGTGGTGGGCTGGCAGCAATTAGTGCTATCACAGCCTGCACACAGGGCAACCTTGGGGGTGCTGGTCTGAACCCCCAGCTCTGCTCACAGCCCTCAGAACCTTAGTTACCCCCCTTCACACACAGCTTGTGCCAAATATTTCAACTGCAAAACATCTCTGGCTGTGGTTCCCCATACAAGTCATTACATCATCAATGTATTTGGGTAAAATTCGGTTCTACTCCCATAAAACCTCGTAATCAAAACAAATGGTGTTTCTAATTGAGCAAGACCCTCTTGGTAATGAAGGGCAGCAGCGCTGTTGAGATCACTGGTTTGTGTTTCTTTCCCTTTTAGGAGACTAAACTAATTTATTTATGAAATCAAAGCAACCCACCAGATTAGCCATATAACTAGCTAGCTGCGTTGTTTAGATTCACTTGTTTGCTATCTCATGACATCCAAGTGAACAAGCTATATGTCAATGAAAGCGTTGGCGCTCTATCGTATATTATAGACTAGTTTGAAGTGCAAAAAAAAAATATCCTGCAATGGGGCTACAAGCAGTAATTATTTTTTTTTTTCCAGTGAGCATATGCTGCGAGTGGGAAAGGACCATAGAATGTAAACGGAGGTTTCATTAGTGATGATATGTGGCAGTCCCCGGGTAAAGAAAGCAAAAGCAAATCTGGGAGCACCTGTAGACTTTGCAGACTTGTACCCGTGAGGAAGAGGCACGTGCAGAGATGCACTGAGGGCCACGATAGGATCTGCCCTTCCCTCTTAATCTCTTCACGGGCCTCCCTGTAAACACAGCATGTTTGCCAGGCTCACACAGTTTGGATGCAGAATGAGTCCCTCTCTCTGCATCTGGCCTCCAGAAACCAGTTTTTGCAAATAATAGGCAAGCGCTTGCTTCTACTGGAAGTTTTAATATTTCCATTCGAAAGGCAGAGGGTCTGCTGGGAAATATTTTTGGCCAAATGCCTCCCATGTACCCATCATTCTGTTTTTAAAAGTACTTGTTTAACTTTTCCAGAGATCTTGGTGCTTGGCTACGTTTCCTCTCCTCTGACCTTCTCCTTACAGCAGGTAGAGGAAAGTGCCCAGCATGTTATGGGACTGACCACGCCGAACGCTGATGACCTTGCTGCCCCTGTGGGCGTGCTGAGCATCGCCATCATGCTCATTTTCCATCTGAACAAGTGGGAAAACTTCTTTGGTGTGAGGGTGGCCGAGCCTGGAGCAGCTGCCCAGAGAGGCTGTGGAGTCTCCTTCTCTGGAGAGAAACCCGCCTGGACCCCATCCTGGGTGACCTGCTGTGGGTGAGCTGCTGGAGCAGGGGGTTGGACGAGATGATCTCCAGAGGTCCCTTCCAGCCCCACCACGCTGGGGTTCTGGGATCGTCACCCTCCTGCCAGCTCGCGGGCTGCATTGAATGACTCGGCGGTGGAGACGCGGGTGTCAGGAGCTGCTGAGCTCAGCAGTGCTTCACCGGGACACGCAGACTCGCAGCTCCGAACTCACGCCAAGTCTGAATCGCGTCCCTCTGGCTTCCCCCCGCTGCCTTTTACGGCGGAGCTGCTTTTCGCCGAACCGGGGCCCTGGGCGTGGCGGGGAGCGG
>NW_008632779.1:0-26293 GCF_000691845.1 Merops nubicus | reverse complement strand
GGTATTTAAAAACTGACCAGCTTTCTTTGCTGCTTTTCCCTCCAGAGTCTCAGCCCATGGGATTCCCACAAGTAGATCTTTGAAAAGTAAAAAGTTAGCCCTGCGGAAGTCCGGGGTTGTAATCTTACTTGTTGTCCTCCTTCTACCTGGTAAAATACTAAACTCCACCATGTCATGGTCACTGTCTCCAAGGCTATTCCCAACCTTACTGTCCCCAACCAGTCATTCTTTATTCGCTAATACAAAGTCCAGCAGTGCACCTCTTCTTGTCGGTTCCTCCACTACCTGCATTAAGAAGTTATCATTCATGCACTGCAAGAGCCATTTCAACTGAACTTGCCTAGCTGTGTGGGGTTCCCAACAAATATCAGGGTGATTGAAGTCTCCCATGAGTACCAAGGAGTGTGTTCTAGAGGCTACCTCCATCTGTCTGTAGAAGGCCTCATCAACATCTTCTTGGTTTGGTGGGCTATAGTAGACTCCAACAACAGTGTCACCCCCGTTCACATGTCCCTTAATTCTTACCCCCAGGCTTTCAACCTGTTCCGCCTCTCCCCATGGACAGAACTCAACACATCTCAGTTGCTCTCATGTATAAAGGGCAACACCACAGCCTTGCCTTGTTGGTCTGTCTTTCCTAAACAGTGTGTAGCCACCCATGACAACATTCCAGTCATGGGAGCTGTCCCACCATGTTTCAGTGACTGCAATTGTATCATCGTCATGCAACCTAGTGCAGAGCTCCAACTCCTCCTGCTTATTCCCCATACTCCGTGCATTGGTATATAAGCATTTCAGAGAGGCAGTTAACCCACCAGTTTTCACTTTTGCTGTCTGACCATTCCTGGCTACTACTGTGCTTACTAACTTGCTAGTGAGTCCTGTCTTATTGTCATTGTCCACCTCAAGTGGGACAGTAGGCTGCAGACTGTCCTCAGGCACATCTCTCATGAGCCTGGTGTTATCTCCTTCCCCCTTCAAAGCTAGTTTAAAGCCCTGTCAATGAGCCCCACCAGCTCCTGTGTGAGGATTCTTTTTCCCCTTGGAGACAGGTGTGCTCCATCTGCTGTCAGCAGACCAGGTGCCATATAAACCTCCTTAGGATTAAAGAACCCAAAATTCCAACGGTGGCACCAGTCTCTGAGCCATGTATTAATCAGGTGTGTTTTCCACCCTCTTTCGGTATTTTTCCCTTCCTCTTGAGGGATTGGTGAAAACACCACCTGAACACCTGAGCCTTGGACTAGTTGCCCTAGCACCCTGAAGTCTTTTTTGAGAGTCTTTAGGCTCCTTTCTACAACCTCATCATTACCTACCTGAATAATTAACAAGGGATAATAATCAGAGGGCTGCACCAGAGCAGCAATTTGCCTTTTAATATTTCTAACCCAAGCCCCAGGGAAGCAACAGACCTCCTGGTGGGATGATTCTGGTCTACAAATGGGTCCTTCTGTTCCCCTCTGAAGAGAGTTGCCCACTACAATTACCCTCCTTTTTTTCTTAATCGAAGAAGTCTTGGTAGGCTGAAGTGAGTGACAAGCTACATGTGACTCACTAGATTGATCCTCATTTCCATCTCCATTTGGCCGGCCATTCCAAGGACCCATACCTATTAGATAGCAGTAGTTGAGAAGGTGAACGGCACCGAGAAGGTTTTTGTTTTTGTTTGCCCCTCTGAGGAGGGACCTCTTTCCATTCCCCCTTGTCCCTGATGTTCTCTCCTTCTGCCTGATGACAGGAGGGGCAGGGTTCCTCCACTTCATGTAGACCCTCTCCCTGTTGGCTTTGCCTCAGAGTGTGGCTCAGCTGATCTCACTTCCACACTCTCTGTTCCTTCCCAATCTATCTGCTTCCTCTCTCAGTTCAGCCACCTGCCTGAGCAGATCGTTTATCTGACCACACCACACACAGGCGGTGTCTCTGCCCCCTCTACCTCAGGGGCCAGGCTCAGGCACTCGCCGCACCCCGAGACCGGCACGGCCGCGTGTTTCTGCAGGACCTTGGTCTGAGTCCCCACAGTCTGCCTGGCTGCGGCTGAGCTGCCACAGTCATTCCTCCGTCAGCTCTGACCCGCGGTGCCACCCTTATCGCTTGGGCCGGGAAGGATCCAATTCCTTTGTGCCGATTCTCCCACACCCTGCTCGCCATCCCCGCCCTACGAGCTGCAGAGAGTTACAGCACCCCCGGTGCTCGCACAGTCCAGCTCTGTGGGCAGCGACCGGTCGCTGCCCTCCCACAGGGGTTTTATCACTGGCAGAACAGTGGGCGAGGCTGGTTACGCCCTCCCTTGATGGCCAGGGGCGGGGTGCGAGCACCCCGAGTGACCGCTGGGGTGTTTACACCTCTTTCAAACCAGGAGCCAGGGCTCTCTTGCTTGCTGCCCATTTGTATGTAATGGGGTTAGATGTCTTTTGCCATATATTCTTTTCACTTGTTGAGCTATCAATTTCTCAAAGGCAACACAAAAAATTACTACTTAAACACAAAGACATTTGCACATTGTCACTTCTGGTATAATGCAAATCAGGACAACTCTGGTCAGTGGAACACGCAAAGAAGAAGTAGGCGCTAAATGTGATACTTTAATTATAGTCACTACTCTCTGATAGTGTCCATGGTGCATGCACATGCTGTGTTCTATTGATCTTCAGTGTAGTGGCACTATTTTACTGTTTGTCATGGGACTGATCCACATAAGACAGTTACTATGGAATACATGAATGACTGCCTTGATCTGTGTGAACTCTATCTCAAGGGCACCAATACAATGTGGCGTTGACTAATACCATTCCTGCTTGATGTCACTTCAGTTCCAGGTTTAGTTTCATTGTGTCAATGTAATTGCTAGAACTGGACCTTCTTGTTACATCTTAAACTCTTTGTTTAAGCTTTAACTGGTGGTTGTTCTTTTGAATTTGTAGCAATGACAGGAAAATTATAAAATGCTGGTTTGGGAAAAGTAAGCAAGTTGGGTATTGATTAGAAGAATCAATGTATCCTCATCAAGTACACAACTGGAACTGAAGCTGCAGTGCTCAGTACGGTTAAGGGTATGACCGTCCTTTTAGAAGAACCTGCACAGGAAGAGGAACAGGCTGAGAAGAACATAATGGAAATCCAGGACACATGTTAAGTCCGGTACCTTGGACAGGCTTGTCCAAGGCAATGGCATGAGGTTGGGAAACTGCTCTGGTGAAAAGGACCTGTGGTTCCCAGGAGATAGTAAGCCAGCAGTGTGCCTTGGCAGTGACACACTGGACTGCATCAACAGGAGCATAGCTAGTGTATTGAGAAGTAAATATATTGGGAACTAATATCCCTCTTTCCTTGGCAACTATTAGAATGTATCTAGAATATTCAGTTTTAGGAAAGACATCAATAAGCTAGAGTGAGTTCAGCAAGAGGACCACAGAGGTGGTCCTGGGACACAGGAGGATATAGCTCTGAGGGAGCTATGCTTGTTCAGCTTGGAGGAGGCTTAAGGGGGGCCTGAAAGCAAATGTAACTAACTAGTGAGCATCTAATATCTAAAGGTGCTTACTGAGAAGATGGAGTCAGGCTCTTTACCAGAAGTATATGGTAGAAGAATGAAAAAACATGACAAAATGGAGAAAGGAGAGGGGAAAAAAGAAAAAAAAAAAAAAACCCACAAGTGGAGGTAATGAGAATTAAGCATTGCAACATTACCTGGATGTGATATCTCTGTCTCCAGTGACGTACGGCAATAGACTCTATAGCTGGGCAGTTACACAGTAGGTGTGTTTATTGCGTGCAGATGCACAGGGGATCGCTCCACCACGAACCTGCATGCCCCAAGTGGTAAATCATCTCATATTTATACAATGAAACACTGCATATTCAAATGATGCCTATACATATTCATTACCTAACCCCAAAAAAGGCAGTCTCTTCCAAGTAATCATTTCCATAGTCTGAATTGTGTCAGTTGTGGTCAGTTCTTGTCCTTGGTAAATATCTCCTCTTCCTTACTCATCATTCTTTACTGATAAGTTTGTGATGTATGTTGGTTTTAGTCCCTGAGCTCTTCTTCTTTCTTCTAGATAAGGGTGAATGTTTCTACATATGTTAGCCTTCATTCATTTATTTTGACTGTCTCAGTGAATCAGGATGTTCTGTTAGTATATCAAGGTTCATCCTGTTAGTTATTCAGTCTGTTTTTTTTTTTAAGTATTTTGTAATGGTTAGTGGAATAACTTCTTAATTCTCACCTTATATCAATAGATGTTTTCAAAATCCAAATGGATGGAGCTGTAAACAATCTGTAATTATTTCAAGCAGTAAGTTGCATCAGATGTGCTTGGAAGGGTGATAATTTCGACTCAGTAATTTCCTGGTAAAACCGTTCTTTAAAGTACCTTTTCAGAATGACGTTATGGTGGCTCATTTAGTTGTTCTGTACCTGAGCTGTTGTTGCTATTGCAACAACAAATTACTACTTTCTTGCTTGAAAGTTAAATGTTTTCCATGGAATTAAGCACATAATATGCATTTTATTGTTGATTTTAATTTTCCAGTTCTTTCTTGCTTTTCTATAAGTGTGAGTTTAACTTTTGTTTTGGCAGACCTCAGCTTTTGGTTTTGTTAAACTTGGATAGTGAGCAGCTGGTGAAACATCCTAGGCTGCTTTCTTTCACCTCCCAGTTGAAGGCTGGTAAAGGACTGACTATTGTGGGCTCTGTGCTTCAGGGAATCTATTTGGATAAATGTACAGAAACTCAGAAAGCTGAAGAGGTATGTAAAAGACGGCTTGCAAACATTTTTAACTTCCATTAGTACTTAAATGTTCAATCTGGGTAATTCGTATTTTGAATTAGAACATACTATTGTAAAGTATTGAATAAAACATCGATTTTTACTGCTAGTGCAATCGATGGTTATATATATGAAAAATAGGTTGGAGTGTGTAGCAAAATGTTATAGAAAATTTCCCAATAGAATGAGACAGTGGTGATACTTCTTAGCTTTCTGTTTTCTTTAATATTCAGTCAAACTGAGTGCTTGAAAATGATAGATTTTTAACAAATTACCTTATAAAGAGAACAGATTTTATTTAACAAAATAACATTTATCTAACAAATGCAGATTTTTGGCATCGCTTCATCCTCTGGATGTATGTGGTACTGTTTTCTGTACTGTCCTAGAAATACATAGAGATAGGATTGCAGCAAAGACTGTTCCTAATCCTACTCTGTTGCTTAACTGTAAACAGCATCCTTCTTGAGATCCTTTGTTCTTTCCCTTTTTTTTTTCATTTATGCCATATGTCCAGAGAAGGTAGAACGAGGTAGGAAAAAACAGTCAATTGTCATGTATCTTAAGATGGCATCTAACTGTGTTTACAAACACAACAAATAAATTTGAATGTTTCTCTTTTTTTCTTGACAACATGTCAGTGACTGTGCTACCAGATTGGAAATACATAGATATTTTTGTAGGAAGGCTTTGAAAATACTTGAGCTTAATTTTAAACTGTCCCCTGAGGTAAAAAGGGAAGTTAATAAACTGAGCTTCTGAAGATAATTGTGCATACAGCTTGAATTTCTAATGCAAAGCAATTTTTCTGTTTTCATCAGTCTTAAACAACCTGTGTACTTCTTTAATCTAGTACTGGGGTAATTCCAGTATAAATCATTGTATTTGCTTATCTATACAAATTCTTCTACATCAAACTTTATAGAGTGGGGAAACATTTTTAGAAAATACTGTTTCATGTATTTTTTTGAATACCGTTGAAAAAAATCTATTGCCTTCGGAAAACAACTGTGAAGTGTACTCCAAAAGTAAGCTTTGATTGCTGTTATATCTTCCAAAAAAATGTTTACTATCTTCAGTGTTGTTGAAAAGAGTGTCAGTTGAAATGCCTACTCTTTTGATCCAAGTCATCTTCAGAGTTGTGTAAAAATGCCTGTGACTTATTCAGAGCTGGTATCTCTAAAATAGATAAACATCTGAGATGCTGAAATGGACTTAACAGAGCTAACTGCCCCTTTTCTCCCAGCTTTCTTTCTCCCTCTTGATATTCACACTTGTCCCTAGTGGTTTATAAAATAAACTATAAAGCAAGATGACATAGCTGCTATCACGTGAAAAGGGTCTAAGAGAGCAATTAGCTTGAAAATGTCGTGGAAAAAATCTAGCAATGATATATTGTTTAATAACAATAATTTTCACTATTGTTATCAAAATGTGCAAGTAGAAAACAAGACCAAGAATATAATCAGACCTCTGAAATAGAACAAAATCCCTTAAACAGAAACAATTTACCCATGAGGATTTGAAATATATACCTGTAGCTGGCTTGATTTAGTAAACTACACTTTTGAGAGATGAAACAGGAATGAATTAAAGGGAGACCTAATCCCTGGGTTCTCTAGAAAGTCCAGCTTAATGTTAAGATTGAGGAAACTATTGCTTTTAAAATGGAGATGAATTCCTAAACTTCCAAATGCTCAAACTTTTACAAAATTTCAACTAGGAAATATTTTTAGAAGACTTGCAAGAAATTGAGATTTCTCCTGTGTTTTATTTTTTAAGAAAAAAGTTTCTCTTTAAACTGATAGGCCCTCACAGATATTGTTTGAACAGACAAACTTGCTAGCATGGCTACCAAATTCTCTGATAACTTTTTCTTTACTAAACGGAATTTCTGATGTGAAGCCACACTGAGCCAGTGCCAGATGTTCTATGATCAAATATATTCCTGGTGATGTTGGATAGGAGTTTTGGTGCTTCGAAAATCCCAGAATTTTGTGCTGGTGGTTCTTTCGGAAACCATGCTGATCTCCCACACAAGTCATTGGTAATAATGGGATTTTTGAAGTTGTGCCATCAAAATTGTAAATGCTAAAGCTGATGTTCTGTACTCAACCTTCATACCCTTTTGAGTGCTACTTTTAAAATCACTTATGTATCTGTATATTTGTCAGTGTTTAATGAAGGAGAGCCATGTTGAAATGAGAGGGATGTGGGTGATCTAATCTAGTCAATTTATCTTGCTGTTATTGAACAAGTGATTCCGGTTATGTCCTGCACATCTATTTTCCTGTGTTGGGAGCCGATAAATAAACAACCAGCCTCTTAGTGTCAGAGTTGTTTAAGGAGCTTTGGTGGCCTTTTCTAAAGTTCTTGGCATTGCATTTTTGCAAACCCCTACAATTCCAAAATAGGACCTGTTGTTTCAAACTTTGTCAAGTGCTTTGTCAATCAACAGTTTTGACTTTATCTGAAGCAGTGTTGTTTTATTTCTTTGTCAGTGTGGTTTTACTCTTATCTTGTTCATTCTTCTTTGGAAATAAAAGGCTGAATAATTAAGGTAATGAAAAACCTGTGGGCTGTCTCTTAGGGAGGTGGATGATCTGGGTTAGTTGTCATAGAATCATGTTCTTCTGGAATTGGTGGTTTCTTGATGTTGGTTATACACTGTAGCCAACGTTTTGCTCTTATTTAGTGCTATTACTCCCTATGACGTTCATTACCAGTGTTGATGACTCTATTTCCCCATGTGTGATCTTCATTTTGCAGAATGTTAAAGCCTTAATGGGAGTAGAAAAGACTAAAGGATTTTGCCAGATTGTGGTGTCTCCTAATTTCAGAGATGGAATATCCTACTTGATTCAGTCAGCAGGTCTAGGAGGGATGAAGCACAACACAGTCCTGATGGCATGGCCACAGTCATGGAAGCAGACAGAAAATCGTTTCTCGTGGAAAAATTTTGTTGGTACATGGTTATTTGCTTTCTCCTATGCATTTATAATAAAACTATGCAACTGAAATATTTGGGGGGGGGGGAACGGAAATGTGGGGAAATATTCTGTTGATGCTCAGCATCACATCATTTCATGTGGAGTGAGTTTTCTCAGCCCACAGTCTCTTCAGCCATGGCTGCTCTTGTTCTTCTCCTGAGCACATTAGTCACTAAACCCAGGATGTTTCGCTTTTGCTGTGGAAGAATCCATGATGATCTAAACTTCTGCATTTAAAACAAAGAGAAAAGAAAGAAAGGGAAAAAAAAAAAAGGCAGTGGATGAAAACTAGAAGTTTTTGATCAAATGTATTGTTTTCCCCTTGCAGATACTGTACGAGAAACTACAGCAGCTCAGCAAGCACTGTTGGTGGCTAAAAACATTGACTTATTTCCAACAAATCAAGAACGTTTTACTGAGGGAAGCATAGATGTGTGGTGGGTTGTTCATGATGGTGGCATGTTGATGTTACTGCCTTTTCTTCTTCGACAGCACAAGGCAAGGATAACAGAAAATGAGTGGGATTTAATTTTCTAGGAATAAGTAGTTCTAAGGCTTTCGAATGAAATACTCTTTCACCTTGATAGTTATTAGTGATAGCAATCACTGTGTTACTATTTGTTACAATGTGTTTTTCATAGGTTTGGAGGAAATGTAAAATGCGTATCTTCACTGTCGCTCAAATGGATGATAATAGTATTCAAATGAAGAAGGATCTTCAGATGTTCTTGTATCATCTTAGGCTGAATGCTGAAGTGGAAGTTGTTGAAATGGTACGTTGCTTCGTATTTTTTTTAGGCACAATTGAGACTTAACTTGGGAAAATTGATTTGGCATTTTTGAAACTACTAGATGTTAGCCCAGATGTAAGAAGGTAAAGATTGCTGTCTCACCAAGAACAAGAAGCTTTTTAAAGTAACATTATCTTACCATGTTACAAATGCTAGTGTTAGGTGGTAGTGACTTGAATGGTTTTGTTAAGTAGAATTGAGCCACTTTGTATTAATGCCTGCTTTATTTATGAGGTCTAGTCCACAGAGAATTCATTTGGAAGGAAAAAGCTTGAATTTCTAGCAGATAGTGACATGAAAGGCTAAATATGCTTAATTTAATAATACACAGGATTCAGCGTGAGAGAAGATGAACAGGTCCATCTCTCCAAGTGCTGTAGAATAAGGAGTCCCTAGGCCCCTATGAGAGTATGTCAGTGGGTTTTGGCATTGCCAGACTTTGGCACTGAACAGCAAGACAACATAGCTACAGATTCACAAGTCAAATAATGATAAAATGAATTTTGTAACTTTTTTCCCCCTTTTTAAATATTGTTTGTAAACTGCTAAAGAGAGAGGATTAAAGCTATAGTCTGTCTAGACCCATTGTGGGTGTTTTAGCAACTAAGGAAAAGCTGCATTTCCAGCATTCAAAGGTGACTAGCACGATGTCCAAAGACACACACAAAACCCCAGAACCTTTGTAAGCTAATTCTGAAGTGGGATGAAGATGTGTCAACTGGTTCAAAACTTCTACCACTACCAGTTCCACTTTCCATCTATTTATCATGCTAAAGGCCATAAAGGAAATTTTAAGAGTTGTTTAAATTTCATATGAAAAAATTGGCTTCTCAAAAATTTGGTTAGTATTTTGAACTAGGAAATAAGAGAGAACCTTTTAAAACATTTTAGTTTTTGTTTGCTTAGAGTACTGAATAGAAAAGACTAAATTGCTGTAGCATGTACGGGTGAAAGAAGACAGAGTACCATAAAAAAGGCTCAGCCTTGGTTGAATTTTGAGCAGAACACAGTATTAGGAAGTACAACTTATTCTTATGTTGCTCATTTAACCCTGAGAATCTTCCAGAAGATAAGAGACATGTTAATGAGTCAATGACAACACAGATGACTGCTATAGGTATTTCCATTGTATTTTAGCTTTGAGCCAATGTGAGAATGTATGCTGGATTTTCTTCACAAATACTTCTATTTGTGAATATATCTCACTAGTGAAAGGTCAGTGTATTATTTTGTGGCAATAGACAGTTTTTAAGGAAAAACATGTGCACACGTGCTCAGGAGGCAGCAATGCAGACCCAGTTTAAATAAGCAGTTTGAACTCTTTCTTGTTTCTGCAGCCTAGTTGGAACAGAACAATGGGAATTCTGTCTCCTTGAATGCAGCTAAAAATCACAGTGATATTGGTGCAACAAGATAGTTCATTGTAAAGTATTACTGTTTCAAGATGAGGTTTTAAGAATGGACAGAAGGACAGAAATGACTTATCAGTTACATGCTTGGGATTATTCTAATACTGTAAATACATCACGAACCGAATGAATGCCAGACCACATGTGGTACTGTCTTAACATTGTTCTGTCAATCAGTACTTCTCTTCTGATGCTACTAATGTCAATCTCTTCTGCAGTTTGAAAATGATATTTCTGCATTCACGTATGAGAAGACGCTGATGATGGAACAGCGATCCCAGATGCTGAAACAGATGCAGCTATCAAAGAACGAAACGGAAAGAGAGGTAGGGGCTTTTGCTTGGCAAGATGTTCTGTGGAATATCAAAAAGTATTATTTGTTTGCTGTGGCATCTAATCAGTTTCTAGCTTGTCAAAGGCTTTTATAACTGCTTTCTATGTTAGTTTCCCTGCAGCAGGTTCCACTTGCAAGTTTAAAATAATGCAGCCAAAAAAAAGAGAGAAACCCTTTTACTGTGCAGATATTTAGAGTTTTCCTGTTCTTGTTAGGATTAATGCAAGTATTTACTAGCAAAACCAAGCAATCTCATTATCAACACTTCTTAGTGATATAAAAGGTATTAAATGCTTCAGCTTTGCTGTCACTTATAGTGATTTCCATCCCATGCCAAATAAGAGATCTAACTGCTCATTTGTAAAATAATTAGATTTTTTTTTCCTGTGACTTTTTTTTCTACTGATAATTATAACTCATTTTATGCCTAAACCTTTTTGGTGTTAATCCTACAAGTCCACACAGTTTCCTTTTCTTTTTAAATCTCTAATTTATTTTTTTTTTCTCTACTCTGCAGGATATTTTTTTTAAGGTTCCTAAAGATGCCTTGCATTTCTGCAACAACATGCTACTATAAATCCTTTTTCTTTCTCATCTGCATCGTGGTGGTTTTCTTTTGTTAGGCAGGCTCATATCATCTTTTCAGTAAAAAATATGCTCACCTGTGTTCCTTAGTGTTAAATTTTTATTTATTTATTTATTTTCCAGTGGAGTTTGAGTGATTAATCAAGTTACAGTAAGCTTTTAAGGATTTAACTTCCTAATGAATGCTTTACAAGTAGCCTAAGGACTCTATCTGGCATATAAATTGTAGTGGGCACAACAGAATTTCTTCTCAGCTCTGAGTTGGTTGGAATAGTCTGCACTAATTCATACTGCTGTTTGCGTGGAAGACTTAGTTTCTTTTTCTCTTCCCCCCCATGTGTGGGAGTTCCGTGGGCTGGTTTTTCTGGTGGTGGTGTTGCTCACTTACTGAATGTAACTATCACCATTATGGCTTCAGTTTGTTCCTTTATATCAGGGGGGAAAAAAAAAATCAGGAAATCTGAGATGTTTAACATTTAACTTATTTCATGGTCTGAAGTAAAATCCGTAATTCCAGGAACATTTAGTGCTTATTTCCTGCCTTGTCCAAGAATAAAAGCCATATTCATCTGTTGTTTCTGATTAGGATGTCTTAATCTACCTTATTCTTCTTTATTTTCATAAGAAAATGTTGTTAGTTGTGGCTTGCTTTATTCTAGAGCTACAAGTTGAGTATATGCACTATGTGTGCCAGGCCCTTGCTTAATCTGCTCATCTCTTAAATGAGGTGACAATCCCCATTAGTTTTATGATGACTTCCAAAATGGTTCTCTCATTAGTATCACTAGCTCAAATTAGCATTGATTTTATTTTCACTGTCTCCAAATATTCAAATATAACTCTGATATTCCAGCTTTCAATAGTACTTCTCATTTTGTTTCCCGTTACCACCAAGATTTGTCCTTTAACCTCACTTTTGCACTTGTACTTTTGCACTCTTCAGACAAGGTTCAGACCTTCACAAAGAGAATTTGGTTTTGTATGGCATTCTTTTGCTATTTTCCTCTTAGACATGCTGTTATCCATAAGGAGTCGTCTTCACTCTCACCTCTTCTATCACTTTCTAAAATGGAACTTTATTTGATCTTGCCCGTAGGTTTTCTTGTGGGACTGGGGCGTGAGGACTCATCAGATTTTTGTTTCCTTTTTTTCAGAAACTTGGTTGATTTGCTTATATTTAAGCATAAATATAACACATGCCTGAGAGACTTGAGTGCAACTACCAAACATTTATTTGATTCTGACAGTAGAGCTGTAAAGATGGAAGAAAATGTAGAGCCTTGTCTCCTTCCTTGCTGCCCTTCCTGGTGGTGATTGGCTTCCCTCTCTGGCTATCCCTGACTAATGACTCGTGGGCCAGGCAGTGATATTACCAAAGCTGTGAGGCGGCTGCCAGCCACCCTGCTGCCAGCCAACCTACCACCCCTTTGTGTTGGCTTGCACAGCACAAGTGCTGTTGTGCAGATTGTTGCAGCTAGGTGAGATTGGCAGAAACGTGAGTGCACGTAGGTGAGGAGCACAATTACAGATCATGAATCACTGGGACATAGATCAGTGTTCAGAGTCAGAAAGCAGCTTTCTCATCTGCTTAATTTATTTTATATACTTTTGATTGTAACAAAATCAATTAATCTGAGGGTCATGTATAGACAAAAAAATTCAATGCACTTCATGCTTTCACAAATCTTTGTAAAGAGACTGGATAAATAGCTGCTAAACGTTTCAAAAAGAGCCTCATAGTATATATAAACAAATGGCATATTTGTGAAAGCAACCCAAATTTATAACAAACTATGATACCAAATATCTATTTAAATGAAGGCAATTGTTTTGAATAATATGATCATCTGCTTTTCTTCTGTAGACTTTTTTTTTTTCTGTCTTGGTAACCTTTCTGTCCCAGATTCAGAGCATCACTGATGAGTCTCGAGGCTCAATCAGAAGAAAAAGCTACTCCAGTCCACAGTCCATTGGCCAAGATGTACAGGCACTGCTGACTAATGATTATCAAGAGGAGGAGGTAGCTGGACATAGTACTGGCTAGATAGATTTTCTCCCATTGCAACACTTGAAGTGCCACTACTATGAGCTGGACAACAAATTAACAGCTTGAGCATTCTTTGTTATGGAATGATTCACCGAGGTAATCGGTGATTTCAGCGTGCACTTGAAGTGTTGCTCCTATCTAAAGATGATCTAGCTTAGTTTATAGAGATGCTGAATACCTTTGTGTTTCCCTTTCCTTGTAAAGTGTGAGAACATGTTGTGTTCCCTGTGATTCACTTGGTATCAAAATAGCACTAACAAAAATGTCCTTTCCTAGTATTTGCATTTTTTTAAAATGTGTATTATAGGTCCAGAATTTCTCTTGGCCTCACTGTGGTTTCAAAAGTGATGAACCTTCTTTCACTGAAAAATACCTGTACAAACTCATCTTCCAGTTGTTAATTGGAAATTTTAGTTCATTTGATACTGCTGTATGTTGTCTACCTAGTATCTGCATGTATTTGTTAGCTTTTTCCATTTTCATGATAGAACTGTATTCACAGTGACTTCTGTTTTGTAGTCCTGACTAGTGATGCAATCTGAGAAGAAACGAAGACTATCAAACAGCCATTTATGTGAACCTTGCCACTGAGCTCTAGGATTTGGGAATCCTCAAGCATAGGGACTAAGGAAATAACTTAGGAAACATACAGATGCTTTTAGGCAAACAGCTGCAATTACAGAACTATTAGGGGAACTGCTCTTCAAAGATGGAACCTAGTTTTCTTACCTGCTTTTGTTTTATTCATGCTTTTGATTGTGACCTGATTGAAATTGTTTCTTCTGAATTGTCACATATATGGAGGGATATGACCATCACTAACATGTGAATAATAGAGGTTTCCAAATGGAACAAGAGCTTCAATTAATGATTTGACATTTCTCTGAAGACATTTCATAACTGCTAAAGATCTTTCAAAAAGAAAAGAAAACCTCACCTCCCCCAAACCCAAACAAAAGCCCACAAAAAGGAAAAAAAAAGAACACCCCAAAATTCAAAAACAATCCTCCCCCCATACCAATTTATGATTTTAAGAGTCTAAGTTACTGTATTTATGTTGCTTTTGGTGGAAACACAGAAGCCTATGGACAAAGTATTATGATGGAAAGTAAGTAAAAAACATGTTAAGTATTTCTTCCCTCTTTTCTCAAGAGAAGCAAGGGGAATGAGAAATGGAGAACACAGAAGTGCATATGCATGTGGTATTGAACAATATTGTGTTCTTAAAGTTGTGATTTGAGTTTCTGCTGTTATAAGGCAAGAGAAGGCCTGTTCATGGTTAGATTGATTGGCTGTTGTTACGTAACGTGCATGTGCATGCTTAAATAATGTAATGGAATGTAGCTGGCCTTCAATGCAGCCACTCCAGTGTTGTGCTACTGGGATCATGTGAGCCATGCTTGGTAGTTCAGCTAAAGGCATGTGGAATGGTCAGGATTTTAGGATAGTATCTGAGAAAATAACAATGTAGCTGATGAAAGCCAGTGCTCTCATTCTTCAGTTTTTTTCACTGGCAAAACCCCCTGATGTTAATATAGTACCCTTAGGCTGGATTCAACATTACTTCATTTTTGGAATGAACTAATGTCCCAGCCCAGACTGTAATCCTGCAATTATAAACAAATAGCTATATTTTTACAAGCAGTTTCATTTCATGCTGAAGTCAAGACAAACTTGCATCTGTTCACAAAGTAAGGTGTGTTTTTCTGTATATTCTTTTGTTCCACTGCTGGTGAAGTTCCTTTATTAAAATTTTAATAACGTGTAATCTACAAATGCCCTTTTTGGCTGAATCTTGAGGTGATTGTTTGTTTTGTGGCCAGGCTCAGCTCATCCATGACAGAAACACTGCATCACACTCAGCTTCAGCAGTCAAAGCAAGCGTGGCTGCTACTGCACCAGAAAAAGTGCAAATGACCTGGACTAAAGAGAAGTTTGTAGCTGAAAAGCATAAAAACAAAGATTCAAATGTGTCTGGCTTTAAAGATATTTTCAACATGAAGCCGTAAGTATACATGTTGTGGTGTTTGGAGTTTGATTGTGTGTGTTTTAGTGTGGGGGGTTTTGGTGGTGGTGGTGGTGTTGTCTAGGTTCTGATTTTTTAGGAGATTTTGGTTCATGTTGAGTACAGACATGATCTTCCCATGCACTTCAATTAAATGCCATCCTTACGAAACCAGCATGGGCTTGGGTGGAGCAACTATAGAGAGAGTCATTCATAAGAACATTATGGATGAATCTTAAATATGACAGTCTTCAAGCTTTAAACTTGACTTCTGGATTGTACCAGAAAGCCTGTATGTTAAAATGCTTAGTGAGAACTTGTTTTTCTCTTTTCCTGTGAGTAGCAAATCACTGTACATCACTTCCCCATCTCATTGATTTTTTGCTAGAGGGAGTACCAAAGAAGCAGATAAACTGTTTCAACACTCTTTTCAAGCATGTATTTTGTGTGGATGTTTGGGGTTGTTTTTAAACAGACATTTGGCCTTCATCCTGTAAATGAAAGCTTTTATATGGGGTATTTCCTGTTGAAATAGTCCCTAATGTCTCTTTCTTAAATAGAAGTAATAGGTAAGGGCTACTTCCTGTGTCAAGCCTGATGCAGCAGACACAAAACCAGTGACAGAAAGACATCAACTTGTTTGTTTCCTCATGTTGTGATTCAAGCACACACATGCTCACATCTTTTCTAGGTTCTAGAAGAGTGCAGTTATAAGCATGACCTAGACTATTTTTTGCATGTTCTCAAAGCCAAATTGGATGTCAAAGGAAATTTTAAAATCTAAAAGAAGCATAACTTAAATCTGGGACTTGTAGACAGTATAGTTAGAAGGTACACTTAGAGTCAGCACCTTAAAATCCTGAGTTGCTTTGTGGATTTGTTCTGAAGTCTTCAGAGAGTTTGTCTTCTGCAAATTCCAAACATCATTTTGTTCACACTCTAAAGCACCATTTTTGTTTTGGACTGTGTTATACTCTTAATTCTTGGGGGGGGGAGTGGTGTTGGTGTTAATATTTTGGAAATATTTCCTGTTGCTTCTGTAGAATTTGGTAAGACAGACTTCAGGTATTATTATTTAAAATTATTGTGTGTGGTTGGGGGTGGAAACTACAGGTCAAACTTGGGGTGCCTGTACAATATATTGTTGAGTTAAAACTGTACCTGATAGCATAATTTCTTTGTGTGTGTGCATTTGCTTCTCTTCCATGTAGAGAATGGGGAAATCTGTAAGTCTAAATTTCATTTCACTTAAGCAATGTAGACTGTGTTCCATGGTTCTTGTGATCTTGTGTGTGTTTTTCCTAAATCATGATTTGCAGTGTGTGTACTCTTTTGTACCTTGTTTTACATACTGTAATTTGGTATTTATCACTGAAAAAAATTGTTGTGGTTTGTTCATGTTTTCTTCTAAATATTACCCACTTTCCATTCAAGGTAAGTCACGGAATAGGTATGTTTCTGTAAGAATGTAAAATTTGACAGTACTCCTCTGAACCACTGTCATATTTAGTGATTTAATTAATCACATTAAAAAGCAAATTTTTTTTTTTTTTTGTCCTGGAGAAATAGCCCCCATTGTGATATAACTACTTGGACAATAAGGATTAATTTGTTCACAAGGGAACTTTCACTTTTCATCAAATGCCAGTGCTTGCCTTCCTTTTACCAACCCATGCATGTGTAGGAGTAGTGTAGGTTCAGATGTACATTGAGTATGACAGCATATAAAAATGAGACACCACGTCTTTTTGTTGTTGGGTGGAACTCACTTGTGACTGTTCTGCTTTTTTTCAGAGCCCAGTGTTGACTTTAGGTTGTCTGTTTAACAAGTAAAGCTGCTTAGGAAAGTTTAGAAAGCTTAATTTATGTACCCTATATGATTTCAGTTATACCAGTGCTTGAAGGCTAAATAAAGTTAGTCAGCCTCAGCTCACATGTTGTACACAACATAAATTTAGCCAATTTGAGCCTTTATTTCAGTGCTGAATTCTTGCCCATTCTATCACAAATTTACACCCTCTGTAATTCCCCTGCATTTTATCTTTTGTTAAACAGTTTCTACTGTAATATTTATACACCTCTCCAGTTATATGCTGTTGTGTCTCTCTTCCTTTGGTCTTCTCATGCTGTGGCTCTGCTTCTGAAAAACTTAGCTTCAAGTATTCTTTTCATCCATATATTTTTTTTTTGTACAGTTGTTTCTCAGGACAGGTGGCTGCTGTTACAGTAAAACCCCCAGGAGGGACTGATAAACTCAGTTTTGGAAATGTCATTCTGTTGAGGGGAAAATGTGGAGAGAGGAACAATAAAAAAAAATTCAATTAAAATTGATGGGGCTGATCGCCACTAGCCACTAAACTTCAGACCAAATACCCTTTTTTTATTAATTGCCCCTGAAAAGTCAGGGATGAAAATGTGAGATATGCTCCTTTTAGTAGTATTCTATTAATGGCTTTTCCCTTCATAGTTTAAAAAAAAAAAAAAGGGACTTAGCATAGCACAAGTATGTGTGCTCCCTGCATTTGAATGAACCTGTATCTGGCTGCTGTTCTCCACTCCACAGTTCTTTATATCATCTGAGTCACCTCATGTTGCTGGAAGATTTCTGGGATTAAGTGTTGGTGTACTCCCCTGACGTGACCTCTGTCAGTAGAACAAAGTTGTGTTTCTGCTTGTAAATTTTGGCCTCCTAAATATTTTACTTTGGGGAAAAGAGATCTCCTTAATTTCTGTTTACTTGAGCTGGAACAGTGCTGGTGTTTGTGCTGTAAATTGGGTTGCTGGTAGTGGAATTGAACAGACGCCAGATTTGATCAGGCATTCTTTAGAGGATGTCTGATGTCCTGCTGGTACTAACCTGCCAGTCGTCTCTCTGTCACAGGACAGTATGTGAAGCCAGCTGAGCAGGGTACAGCTGTGCTTTTACTGTGAGACCACTACTTACAGCACTAAGAGAACTGCACAGGAGAGTGATCCAAGTGTCTTACAGCAACATTCCAGCATCTCTGTTCTTGTGGTGTGCTGTCACCCCATGTTTCTGAGGGTCCCCTCAGAGTGACTCGCTTCACTTGTAAAGAATCTAATTTAGGGCAGCAGATCTCTTGGACAACTGGGCTTAGGCAGAGTCTGGATATTTCTGTTGCACTGTAGGATGTGACTCATTTCCAGTCTTGGCTAGTTTTGCACAGATGGCTGTTTCTCAGGAGCTATAAGGAAACCATTCTTTTTTTTGTTCTGAAGAACGACAAGATCATTCAAGGTAGATCCTAAAATAAGGAAAGCTCTGAAGTTCTAGCAGTTTCCTCCTCTTGTGCCCAAATTTATTATGGTATTTATGAACACAAGAAGCAAAGCATTAGTTAATATTGATAATGTAAGAGGCCAGTTTCAGTTTCAGGTCTTTGCTTATTGCCTTAATCTTACAACACGAGACACTAGTAATCTTTCCATAAATTCCATGCTGTTCCTGAATTTTACAAGATTACTAGAAGCCTGGTGGAGAATGTTTCCAAAGGAACAAAAGGGAAATTTTGTACAGTACAACATAAATATTGTAATCTTTCCATTGCATTCCTGCAATTTCTTTGGAATTTCTTGCACAAATCCAGTTAATTTTAAATGTAATTCAATATGGTGGATTCTCAGTGGTTTTGACTAAACTTAATTTCCATTGAGATTTAGTTTTGTGTCATCTTTGTAAAAGATAACTGACAATTGGAAGAATTGTGCATTTTTGGCCATCTGCTTAGATTTGCTTGAACTTCAGAGTTAAATGTTCTTTTCACAGGGGAAAAACTTTTAAACCTAGGTTTTGCATTTTTCTCAAATTTATTTTGAATGTGTACAAATACTGATCATGAAAATAGCTTATTCTATGTGCATGTAGATTAAACTTACTGATTCAAATACGTAACATAAAATTGAAATGTGTAAGAATTGTGACAATACTTAAAGATGCTTGTTTGCATGCTAGGAATCAGTCGAATGTCAGAAGAATGCACACAGCTGTGAAGCTCAATGGAGTGGTGCTTAATAAATCACAGCACGCTCAGCTCGTTCTCCTGAATATGCCTGGACCTCCTAAAAACAGAAAAGGGGATGAAAACTGTATCCTCTACTAGATTGCTTCCATATTGCTCAAAATGGGCAGTTTGACTTTTCTGTGGTTGCACCATTGTCTACTTGCTCTAGTATAGCCATTGGTAACCATGGTAAGCCTGCATTTGCCTTTAATAGAACAACCATAGATTTCACACAGTTTTAAGAAATGATAGTGGTGAGTTTTTTTTCACTGAATTGATTTAATTGTATTCCTCAATTTTGAACTTATTTTAAAATATCTGTTTTTATCTTTACTGTAGGTGAGTAGGGCAGAACTTTAGATTTTCCCCAAATTAGGCCTTGCTTCCACTTGGGCAATAATTACATAATGGTTACCTAATGGGACAGTAAAGGGCTACACAGGAAAACTCACTAACAAAATTGCTGAACTTCACTTCTGTGTTATGTCAGGCTTTTTAGAGAGATTAGTGGTTATTTTGTTTCTTTTCTGAATAAATTCCTTGACTTAATGATATTTCAGACATGGAGTTTTTAGAAGTTCTGACAGAAGGTTTGGATAGAGTTCTCCTGGTCCGAGGCAGTGGACGTGAAGTGATCACCATTTATTCTTAACCTGTTTGCACATTTTGTTCAACAGACACCCATCACCTCCCCACAAAATAAAAAAATCAAGAAAAACAAACCCACAGAAACCCCCCCAAAACCCCCTCAAACCCCACAAAGTTGTTTCCCATAACTTGAGCAGCTTCATTAAGAGTGCTAGTGCATTGAGAAGCACCTGCAGGCTGAATCTTCTGATGATGTGTTCTGTTTTTTCTATTAAAAATTTATATTTAAATTATATTTTAAGACTTATGTAGAAAATATTTCTGTAGTGAATTAATAAATGGTGGAGGGGTTAGGATATTTTTATGTAGCATTTTCTGATACTTGTTAAACTGTGGTGAAATACAAAAGAAACAGTAATACAATTCTATTTTTAAACATAGAAATGTAAGCAACTTTTTATGTAGATGCAGAACAAAGATTGAAATCATCAAAAGGGGAAGATTTTAGGAAAAGCTGGCTTCCTCCCTTACCAAAAATGCTGCTGTGTTTCATCTCTTGGGGTTAGTCCTGGTTCAGGAAACTTCTTTCAGAAATGCGTTACAACCACTCAAATTTGTATATTATGTGCATAGTGTTTCCCTGAAGTTCATGATTTGCCACACTTGTTTTAAATTTCTCTGTTTTAAAATACATGGTCAGGTAGCCAAAGCCTCCAGTAATACTAAATTGACGAGTGTGGGGTTTTTGAGGAGCTAGTGGCAGTTGTCATGTATTGCACAGTTGCACCAGTGCAACCTGGGAGCGTGCGAGGCACAGGAAGGCTGCGGCGCAGTGACTCCACCTGGCTGCAAACAGAGTTCTAACGACTGGTAAACCACAGCAAGTCTGTTAAAAGTGCAGTGTCTTGGTTTCAAACATGTATATTTTGAAAATGTTGTATGTATGTCCTGCTGTTTAAATAAAAATCTGCTTTACTGAACTGGATGAAGTTTTAAGTGTTTTTCATTTGAAATTGAACTATTTCATTTAGGTGCTCAATAGAAACTTGCTGCTTCTGTGAGAATTCTGCCTTTTTTTGGACACTGTTTAGTTTTGTAAGTGTTAAGACCTAAAGTGTTTGTGGGGTATCAGAAGATTTTTCTACTCTAAAAATAATTAATTTTATTAAATATATATTTAATATTTTTATTGTTTAAAATATATATTATTTTTATCTTTAAAATATATACTTAATATTTGTTTAGATACATGAAAGCTACTATTTTATAATGCAGTCAGCAAGTCTTGCTCAATCTGGGCCAGTAGTGATGCAGGACCCAAATACCCGACCAGACTCAAGGCCAGTGCTTTTATCATAGCTCTCTTGGGCAAAGCAAAACAGTCACAAACAGGAAAGGCTGCAAGCAGCCCTTACCAGCTGCCAAGGTGTAGGGTTGGGGCTGTGTGCTGGACCTATAACAGATGCTCTCTGTTAACCCCTTTTCCCTCCCCAAAGGTGAAAAGAAAGGGAATACGGAAGAGAAACTTATGGATTAGAAGAGAACTAACACACCTTTAACAAAAATAAACTGGAATATATACAAATCCACTATTGAACGCCACCATGCTGATGGCAATAATGGTATATACCACTGTCAGCACCGATGCTACCCAGCAGCTACTGGAGAAGTCCCAGACTGGCCTTGGTGGCGGACAGGAACTGGATTCAGGAGCTGTATTCTGGAACTGGATTTGGGAAAACACGTGGATTGAGACAAGGCAGAACGGAGTCCTCTCGTGGGAGCCATTGAAGAATAGAACTTGCCCCTTATGATCCCTCAGCTTTATACTGGTTATGATGTATATAGAATGGAACACCTTGCTGGTCAGTTTAGGGTCACCTGGCCTGTCTGCTGCTCCCTGCAGGTGCAGCCTTTTACTTTCTGCACCTCTACTGTGGTATGCAAGATTTAGCAGTGACCTTTGCATACCAGTCCTTGGTGTAATTACTGCTGGAAGCAGACACTGTCTATAAAACTATGCTGGAGGCAGTGCAGATGGTTTTATAGAATAATAGAATGTATTGGGTTGGAAGGGGCCTCCAAAGGTCATGTAATGCTGGTTTCCCCTGCCCAGGTGCAGGACTTTGCACTTGGCCTTGTTGAACCTCATGAGGTTCACCTGAGCCCACCTCTCCTGCCCATCCAGGTCCCTCTGGATGGCTTCCTGTCCCTCTGGCATGTCAACTGCACCACCCAGCTCAGTATTGTCAGCAGCCTTGCTGAGGGTGCACTCAGTGCCACTGTCTGTGTCACTGATGAAGATGTTAAACAGCACCGGTCCCAGTACAGACCCTTGAGGGACACCACTTGTCCCTTTTGACCAGCCAGACATGGAGCCATTGGCCACTACTCCCTGGGTGTGACCATCCAGCCCATTTCTTATCCACTGAACAGTCCACCCATCGAACCCATCTCTCTCCAACTTAGAAAGGAGGATGTTATGGGGGACAGTGTCAAAGGCCTTGGTGAGGTCAAGATGGATGACATCCACAGTTCTTCCCTTGTCCATTGATGCAGTTGCTTCACTGTAGAAAGCTACCGAAAGTTTTAGGGGATGATGAGACCCAGCACAGGCATTCAAAGCTGGCAGCTTTCTTCAGGGAGGAGCAGTGGGTGACCTGTTTTCCCCTGCCCAGCTGCTCTCAGCCAAGACACACTCTGGCCCATTCTGAACACAAAATGTGTCCAAGCCTGCAGGAACAAAGGAAGGTGGTAGCTTCAAATTTCTGGGGGCAGTGCAGATGGTTTTAGGGGATGATGTGATCCAGCACAGGAATTCAGAGCTGGCAGCTTTCCTCAGGGAGGAACAGGGGGTTACTTTTTTCCCTTTGCGAGATGTTCCCAGCTAAGAAATAGTCTGAGCTGTTCTGAATGCAAAACCTATCCAAGCCTGCAGGCTAAAGGGAAGGGGGTAGCTTCAGATTTCGGGGAGGTGGAGTGCAGAGGGTTTTAGGGGATGATGAGATCCAGCACAGGCATCCAGAGCTGGCACATTTCCTCTGGGAGGAACACTGGGTTACTTTTTTTTCCCTTTGTGAGTTGGTCCCAGCCGAGAAATAGTCTGAGCTGTTCTGAGTACAATACATCTCCAAGCCTGCAGGCTAAGCTGAGGTGCCATCTCCAAATTTCAGGGGGGAGTGCAGAGGTTTTAGGGGATGATGAGACCCAGCACAGGCATTCAGAGCCAGCAGCTTTCCTCGGGGAGGAAGAGGGGGTTACTCTGACACGGAAGTTCACTGGACAGCAGAGTTGTTGGCGTTAAGGAGGGGCGTGCAGGGGCTCGCTCTGCCTCGTGGGCTCCTCCGAAGGCTGGGCGCTGAACTCTGATGCAAGTTGTGCACACAGAGTCATGGCAGTTCCCAGAAAGCTCAACCCCTTCCCCAGAGTCACTGTAGTATCTCCCCAGCGTATGAGCTTGGGATTTCTCGGTCTCTGACGCCATCCAGAGCCCTAAAGTCATTACTGCCATCTCTCCAGTGGTCGTTTACTTCAGCCAGCGCTCGTTCCTCTTCTTCATCACGGTGTTCGCTAGCTGACCCCTCTTTGTCTGCACATGCTCACTTTGATTTGGCTTGCAGAAGAGGAAACAGTGATCTATCTGACCAGTTATTTCTAGTTCTGAGACCAAGCCAATCATTGCTCCTTCCTGCTTCAGTTCCTACGTACAAAGATCTATACAAACTGTGTAAATGCTAAAGTTAATCACTATCTTATTTGGCTAAGCTATTGTGGCTGTTAGCTTCTGCTTGAGCCTCTAATACTAAGCAAGTTTCTGTTAACCAATTTCTCCCTATTCAGTCCCTTTTTTCAACTCCCCCCTTCTCGATAACCTTGCAAATTCTTTCACAACCACTTATATAGAGTACATTTCTACAAAATACCATTTGCCCCTAATGATTTGGCAAAATACTTTCCTGACTGTAGTTGGTATCTCAGCTTATGCCTCTTCCAATCTTCATAATCTCTTTGGGTTAGTCTGGCCAAACGCTTTATCAGGATCCACAGTTTAACATACATCACAATTATTAGGACAAAGCACGTTGTGACAAATATCAGCTATACAAGAACAGGATGAAGCATCTTGTTGAAGGTTCCTGGTGCCATCGGTGACCACACAAAAAGAGCACTCCACCATTCATGTTGCCTGTCCTTAACTCTCTTCAGTACCTGATGTATTTTTTTCCACATTATGATGGATGGTTATCAAAGTCTTTTGTCCACTTTCTTGGGCCTGTTTCGCTAACTGCTTCAAACCATCATGTTGGAGCAACTTCTTTACTAAAGTGAGATTCATCCCAATAGGATTAAGTTGTAACTCATGAATCAACATATAGTTAGACTGCAACAATTGATAGGAGGTTACAGGAGCTGAATACTCAAAATCACACCCTATAATTCTTGTGAAATTGCAAACACCAATATTTGAATGATTATTTATATGCACACTCACATCCTCTACAACTATGGAATCACACAGTGTTTTTATACAAACATATCCTTTCCCAATATATACAGTACAGTTTCTGAGGTTTCGTTGGGATGTATTTCAAAATGGCAAATTTTTTGTTCAGTATCCAGACAAATGTCTTGTCTGTCTATTAAAATAAAATTTTAATAGATAAAAGATATAAAAAGATAAAAGTTTATCTTCACAAATAAATCCTTGCTGCTCTTGTGTGAAACAGGTGTCAACATCAAGTGTTTGCTGTTTGTCTCCATTCCGCTGAACCCATACTCTGTGCTCTGTAGGATAAAGTGTGGTTCCCGTACGATTTCTGCCTAGTGCAAGGATGGGGTATATAGTATATGCTGATGCATTGTAAATAGTTACAATGAAAGTTGTGCCTTTGCTTTTAGCAGCATCATAAGTGAAGTTAATAAATGCCACCAGGAATGGAATCTCCTTTCAAATTCAGTCACGTCCCATATGATTTTCTGAATCTCTGTGCGTCAAGTTCCTTCCTCACTTCCCTTTATAATGGTAGCTACTAACCGTACCCATAATTGGGCTTGGACACAACTAAGAGCTAGGGAGGTATTGCTCTGGGCTGTATGCAATGCCTCTATCATTATTTTGTGATCTTTTTCACCGGTCTCTTCCCACTGTGGTAGCATGTTTGATAGGAGTCATTGACTATCTCCTAAAGCCAGAAGAAAGGATCATAAAGGATGTCTCAATTCGTTCAGCTCTCCAGTGGCTGCAGCCAATCTGTTTGTAATTATTTCATCATCTCTGCTGTTTAGAACCCCTGCTCCGGTTCCCAAAACACGGTCACATCTCATTTCAATTGTTTCAAAGAAATGAGGATTCATCCATGTAACCATGCTAATCATCTTGCGTAAGATGTGGCCAGGAAAGGGGAGCAGGTAGGTTTGATTGCAGCTGTGTTAGTCTGCACCAATAGCTCCACTCACTTGAGAGAATAAGATGGATTAAACAATACTTGTTGTTGGCCTGTATTTTTAACTATGTACGGTCCAATTTCAAAAACTTGTGGTGATAATGTTTTCCTATCCACTACAATGGATGAAGTAACAGGTGGGTGGTTGGGGCGGTTCTCTCTTCCTCTCTATTGTGCTTTGTAGTATGTATCTTTAATTTACATGTCAATCCTATTCTGTTCTATTAGGTACCCAGAGACATGGTACAAAGACAGGTTGTGTCAAAGTAAAATTGTACCAACAATCTAAGGTATCAGAAGTGCAAAGTTTTATATTCTTTGTTGTTATATTGGATACAGATATCTGAGTTGCCTTCTTGTGGAAGAGACACTAATCATTTGTCACTGCTAAATCTTGTGTACCACACTGAGGGGGACAGAAAGTAAAAGCCTGCAGGGAGGAGTGGACAAGTGACCTTAATTTGACCAACGAGGTATTCCATCCCATATCCATCATATTCAGTATAAAAGCTGAAGGATCAAATTAAAGGCCTGTTCTGAACTGTGATACAAAAAAATCACGCACGATCTTGGTGTATTCTTTATTCATCTGGTGTGGAAAATCCCATTGTCAGAGGTTGATGTGCACAAAGGAGACAGAGGAGTCCTGTAAAAAAAAAAAAAACAACTTTATTTGAATAAAGGGAGAGTCCACGGGCATATCCTGGTGGGGTCTCAGTTTTGCTGGAGGAAGCAGCCCCTTTTTATATCCTAATTTCCCGGCCACATATGTCCCTTCTTCCTTCCCCACTGGCTGAGGTACTAGGCCACTTCAGACTACCCAATCTGCCTGCTACATATCCCCTTAACACGTACTTTGCATCAGACGTCGTGTATCTCAGTACCTTCACCTTATGCCTCCCCCGGGAGAAGAAGTTACTATGTGTAAGTCTGTCAAGCATGCGTGCTGGTTCCTAAAGTTCAAAAGTTTAGGCTATGCAAACTTCTTGAGGTAGGTATCTGCTTTCGTTTAGTTCTCATTCAAGTTCTCAAGTTCTTGCACCCTGGGGCAGCAGTAATTGCACCTCCCCACTCTACAAACCGTCCCCTTATCATCCCTTATTGTGAAGACACATTCGTCACGTTCCTTCCCACGCTATTAATCCTCTGCCTTTTGAAGAGAGGGATAATTTTAAGAAGCTGTCCGGCGGCCTGTTGGTTGTGCTCTGCCAGGCTGCCCGAGCTGAAACAAGACAAGCTCACCAGTTTTGCCACAGCGCGGACACGGCCTCGGCCTCCGGACTCGCTGTCCTCGCCAGTCGTCTG
>NW_008632778.1:10426-19648 GCF_000691845.1 Merops nubicus | reverse complement strand
TATATATATATGCGCAAATAAAGAGAGGGAAAATTGCAATCAAAGGAATTCTTCAAAATTTAGTCTGCCTTCATTTAAAACAGCATCTGAAGCCAAGAGACTTACACTAACAAATTTATATACCAGTGCCTATATACCAGAACTGGGGTAAGAATGTTTTAAATTATAATTTCCTATCTTATCAACTTTTTGTTATTTTCATCTCTAGTATTGCTTTACAGGAACTCTCACTTACCAACAACTTAGTTATAGTACTGAGTATCCTTACTGACCTCTTCTTCCCTGAACTCCATTGGTATATTTTATAGGAGCCACATCATGACCCTATGGGAAACACAGTTTACCTCAGCAAAAAAAGAAGAAAGAGTATCAATGTGATATTCAGGCAAACCAGATTTTCTCAGCCTGTTTTGTTCTCAAAGGAATGTTTGTGTAGGTACCTGTGTAACTCCAGTAATGCCCTAAATATCATACTTTTGTTTGACTTCAAGATGCCATGGTCAAAAAACACAAGAGGCTGTTTGGTAGGCTATGAAGCAGGCAACTTTTGAACATTTAGCATCCTGACTTTACTTACAATAGATTGTATGCTATTACTGTGATCAGTGCCCTTCCTTTTATATTAGTTGCATGAATAGAACCAATCTCTCACACGTTTAATATCAATGGTATGCCTTCTATAAAGAAGTCTATCTATTATTTGATATTGATACATCGCATTCAAGACCTCCCATGGTTCAGGTCTGGAAGTTTCTTCGTATAAATACAAACTTACATTGCTTCTTTTTGGTCATCTCCTCCACCCTCATCTTTAGGTAACAAAAAAAAAAAATATAGGACTGAGTCAGGTCTATTCAAATCTCCTCCTTCATCGACGAATTTAGTGGAATACATAAATGCTAACACTTCAGTTCAGTGACCAGGTCCTGCAGGCTTACAGTTAAGCATTTGCTAAAATGCTTTCTTGAAGCATCATTTTTACAAACAGTGGAAGTTATACTAAAATAAATAGACAAAGGGATCAAAAATTGAAGGATCTCTATTTTATCTGTTTATATTGGTTGATAGATACAAGCTCACTAAAATATACTTTGTTACATTTGCATGTACATATACAAAAAGACCAGTCATCTTCCATTCAATTCAGCTTTATAAGTAAAATACTGTGTTACCTGATTTACATGTAGCACAGAAATCCAAGTCAGACACAAAACTTTGGAATAGAACTTGGTAATTTTCATCTCCCTTGCTGCTTCTAGGACAGACATATCTACTGCTATGAACACTCGAATTGATTTAAACATTTTTCAGAAAAAAATAAAAATAAAAATAACAAAATATTTAATACAAAATATTCCCGTTTCACAGGCACTCTGTGAAATAGAAAACAGGAACATGTAAGATATTACACGTGGTTCTACCAAGACCACAGCTAGCATTCATAGATTACATCTGTTAGCCAGGCAATGCTCTATCCTGTTCAAGATGTGGTCAGCTTTTGAATTAAGATTTGCTGAAACAAGTTTCCCAAGATCCATTGTAGCCCTACGGCCTCAAGTTGTGATAATGTGAGATTTTGGGAACTAAATAGAATAGGGCTTGGCCAATAAGTGTAGAGGAGAATCAGAGGACAAGCCAAGGCACTGCAAATTTTTTTTTCAGCTCATAGTGTTTTGTACCTTCTTGCTGAGATCACAGAATCACAGAATGGGCAAGGTGTTTCTCTGAGGCACTGGCATTGTGTCCATGGTGTGTGGTTCCTTTGTCCTAACCATGGCAGGGCACTGGAGATTCCTCATTGCTGGTCTACACTTCAAAGCTTTCTAACTCCACCCAACCTCGCAGCAAAATCAGAAGGGGAAATTGGTGAACAAATATCAGATGATTTAATCTGCACACATCCTTCACAGCTTCCTGCCCTTATTGCAACAAGAATTCACTACTCAGCAGCTACTACACTACTATATAGATTCATGTGCATTTCAGTGACAGGTAGAATTTTCTTTTAGGACATCTTAGGAATCACTAAATTATTATTTGTCACTGGAATATGTTTTTATTATGAATATTGTGTGTATTCTTTCTGCTTACAATCAGCAGCAACAACGTGAACTCTCAAAAATAAATGTGGGGTTTTTTTCCTTCCAATGCACAACAAAGGTCATCTTAAAGCACTTCTGTATCAAAGAAGTATGAGGCACACTAAAATTGCCTTTCTTAAAGTTTTTTTGTTTAATTTTAAAACAGAGAATAATTTTCATGACTCCTCTGAACCTTGTCTTGTTTCCCACACACGCTCAAGCTGTACTTTCACATCAGAAGTTCTGCAATGTTGGATGTTTAGAAGTTTTCCTTACATTTTATGTTCTTAAGTCAAGACACTATGTGAAAAACTACATTTTCATTATTTTAAGAACTTGAAAACGTATTCCCCTTACAGTGCAAAATTCAGAAGCAACAAGGTAACATGTTGAAAATAAATTAATTATTCAATTAATATTTGCTCTTGTTATTCTTAAAACAGATTTGAAGTTTAGATTTTCATGTGGCCAGTTTTGAGGAAAATTACAGGAAGAACATGAGGGAATAAGCATCATTGTTAAACAGCATGTAACTGACATGTATGACCTCTGTTCAGCCACATGACATCACTTAGCTGCTGTAACAATAAAGTAGATTCCAGCAGAAAGTGCATTACACAGCACATATTCTTTTCTTCACTTGGTACCAAGGTTGTCACCAGCTTGCAGCTCAGTCAACCCAAATGCTCTAAGCCCAGATGCTGAGCTCTTGATGTCACAGACGTGCTCACACACATACACGCCCCTGTAATTGTGTAGACTGTTTGTGCCAGGCACTGCACACAAAGAGCTTGACATGAGAAAATTGTAACACTGTCAGAGCATTCTGTCTTCTGGTAATATACAGCAAACCTCTTCATCAATTTGAAACTCTCTAGAGGGCTTCAATCAGAAACACAAACCTTAAAGCCTGTCTAGATTTGAGACAGGAATACTCTAAGCCAGAAATGCCTTCTCTCAGCCTCAGGTCTTGTATTCACAAGTCAGGGTATGAAGTGACCAGCTGACTGCTACGCATGAGAAACGGAGAGCAATGACCTTGCACAGATGAGTCCAATCAAAAATGAACCACGCATGCAAAGCCAGCATGTGCACCAAGCTAGCGTTTACATGCTGCAGCTGGTTTCAGGTGCACAAGCAGATGAAATCTACCCGGATGTGGTCAAGACTGTAGTAAACCAGAGTATGTTTTTACCCCAGAGAGCTTGCAGCAAACCCACAAGTATTTTGGAGGTAACTTCATTGCGTAGCTTTCAACCTGCTGGATAAATTGTAATGGTTATTCACTGCTGGAACTGCAACAGTAGCTATTTCCATCCTTCAGCTCATTTAATTTACTTTCTTTCTTCTATAAATGGTTGAAAGTGGAAAATAATATCTGATGATTAGTTAGACACCTTTTGGGTATAAAACTTCAAACAAGGGAAAGTAATGATGAAAACATAATAATCAAAGTTTCCACTTAGATGTATTACTTATTATTACTATGAATATTTTTCAATTTTTAGAATGCATGCCATAAAGAAAATGCATGTGAAGATTTCAGGTTTTAGCATTCTATTTATTAACAATGGTTCCATTCAACGTCCATAAACAGCAGATGCAATTTTAGTGAAATCCATAAGCAATAAAGCTACTCATATTCTAATTCAGGTATCTTGACCCATTATTATCAATTCTGATTCTTGTGATTATTTTGTTCCATTACAAGAGCAAGTGCTAAGTGCTTTCTAAATTAAGATTCATGATAGTCATTCCAGCCATGTTAAGAAAAAAACAGTTCTACCCCAGTTATCTAAATAATGTCTTACACTAAACACACAAAAAAAACCCAAACAAACAAACAAAACAAACAAAAAAAAAAAAAAAAAAAAAACTTTCTTAATAATTCCAGTAAAGCTTTCTCAACAACTTGACAACATGATATTTAAATGAAATATATTTTATACATGCACAGAATGTATTGATTGGTGAACTTCAGAAAGTTCAGCTAAGGTTATTGCTTATTTATCAGTCAAAGGTGTGCTAGGAGATTTCACAATTATTAAAAGTAAAATATCCCTTTTGAACTATGACTTAATGGCCAAATGCAAAATCCAAGGAAATTATCCATCATGCCCTTTCATGGAGACTATGCTCTGTTCTAGACACAAAATTCCAGCAAAATTCAGCAGGGTGTACATGACTAAGTAAGCACAGTCGTATTAATTGTGATCTTTGTTCTTCCTCAGTTCTGATTACTGTTTGCTTGTTACCCTCTCTGACTAAATAGTATCAAAAAAATAGGCATGCATCTTGGGAAAGTCATGTTTGCTTTGCAGATTCTTGCATGGTGGACTATCATCACTGATTGGCCCCACACCATACACACTTTTCATTAAAATCAGGAAAAAGCACTTGAGAGCTATTTTACACTCAGTCATAACATCGATACACTTTACCTATTGTGACACGAGTTTGTTAGGCACAGGCAATTTACAGGGAAACTTGACTTTCATGGTTCAGTTGCATTTGAGACCTAAACTCTTGGAGATCTTCATGATTAATCTGCACTGAAGCTTTTCTTTCCAAAAGTCAACTCTCTTTTTAGGGAAGGGAGGAAGAGACTTGAGGTTTGGCTGAGTAGTGACAATTTTATGGATGGTCTTATAAAGAGCCACAGGAGGGATTAAAGGTTAATTACGTAAGAGAACTGATGAGCTTTTGTAAAAATAGACAGTATTTGGATTCAAGTACTTGTGACAGATATTTACTGCATTACAATGCGTTGTTTTTCTAGACAGAACTTCTTCAGCTGAATAAGAATTCAGACTGGAGTCCATCAATCTAAATTTAGCAATTTCTTCTGTGAGTCACAGAAGACATGTCTGAAAATCTGTAGCTAGATCTGGAGATCCAGCGTGTATCTCTCTCAATGGCTGATCCGTACAGTAGCTCTTCCCTCACTGGGACTTGGGAATGTTAGACACTTCTCTCTACGTTGTTCAGCTGTCAGTTTTCATTAAATCTGCAAGAACTTGATATATTTGAGATATTTGCACCTCAAATTCACTTGAGTTCAGACAAAATGTTCTAAACATGTTGATATACTGATCACACATACACACAGTGCAATCATTATTATTTCCCTTCCTCAGCAAAGCAGCCTAAAACACATAGAAGGTGAGCCTGTAAGACTCTTCCAGACCTCCAGCATTAAATGTAGCACTGCCTTTTAGCATATACAATCCCCATTGTTTTGTCCAGGGCAATTCTAAATGACATCATTGATTTGTGAGGAGTATCTAGTAATTAGTTGGGGTTTTTAACAGTCATGCTATGTGACATATTAAATGTTGTGCATTACTTAAAGAACAGGGTAAAAATATCAATAGTCTGGTGCCACTGTGTATGGCTCCTTTCCATTAGAGTGCATATACATGTGAGGCTGTGAATGGTGAGTAATAGGGGACTGTTTCTCTGTGATATATCTGGCAAAGTCAGCATTAACTTCTAAGACAGTAGAATTTTACTAGAATTATTGCTACAATTTTATTCAGCTTTCTGGGACCTGATCAAAGGATTATTTTCAGGTTTATTATGAAATTTAATGGGATTTTACCCTCAGAGATACCTTTAGCTGGACCTCCCCTACCATTTGTCTCACTGACAAAAGGCTCAGTATCTGTTTTCTTCACATAGGACTCTCTGTAATGCTAATGATAAGAGTTATTTTTGGTCTCTGTTGCTGCTGTCTTCTCTTTTCTTCTTCTTCCAGTGCTGCTGTTTAGCCTGGAGAAAAGATGATGTAAGGGGGGAAACTAATCCCCCTTCAGAGGTTATTGGAAGATAGAGCCAGAGTTTCCACAGCAGGGCATAGTAGGATGAACAAGTCAACAAAGAGATTGAAACACAATTCCATCCCTCAATGTTTTCATGAAACATATGGAAAAAACCCTGTGAAACCTGGTCTGAGTTCAGTGGCCTTGCTTTGAGCAGGACATTGGTCTAGAGACTTCCTAAGGACCCTTCCAGCCGGAATTATTTAATCATATTCTGATTCTATGATTGTCTTTTGAATTTGCTTTGTGTAAAAATACATACCTGCAGACACTGCCTTGACATAAGATGTTGATCTAGTGAAAGATCCTTAGCAGTCATTAACAGAACTTGCCTTTAATTGATATTGCTGTAATATAGTTTTGAGTCTGAAATGCAAGTTGCCATGAAATGCAATGACCTATGTACAAATAGGGACGTCTTAGTCTGTCACTGACTTTTGGTTCGTAGCTAATTTTATGAACTACACTGGGTAGAAATTATCCCTAAACTCCCTCAATCTATTGCTACATTTTCATAGCTCCTAAAACTTCAGACCTGTAAGTTTTAAACCCTACTATAGCTTTGTAAAAGCAAAGAGGAAATGAACTGTGCACTTTTCAACTCCCTAGGATCTCTAGATGGTCATTCATTTACTTGAGGACTAGAAATGGTTATAATGATGGTCACTGGATGCATCCAGACCTTACCTGGCTTTGGGCGATTTCTTTAGAAATACCACATTACTGAGAGAACTTGCCTTCAGTAAGGTTTTTGTATTATGGGGAAAAGTTATTTACAGTCTTGGTGGGTTCCTCTTTGAAGTCATTTGTCTTCTTGAAAGGGGAAGTGGAGCTGGGCTTTGAAGAGTCTCATTTCATCTTGGATCTCTCCCTTTGAAGTACACTTTACCCTGTGGGCATTCCCTGTGGAAAATCTCTCATTGTTCATGGGTCTCCTAAGAAAATATTTCCCAGAGGCACACTTCCCTGAAGAATAATTTACCTTGGAGATACAAGCAGTGATGTATTTTTCATCCTTGCCAACAGCAGGCAGAGTCTACTTACACCAACTGCACAATTTTTTTTTAATAAAGAAAATATAGACAATTGCTACTTTATTATGTAGAGGGCAGTTGCATGGCATACAGCATCTAAATCTTGATAAACTCAGCTTTCTTAATGTTATCCAAAAACAATCATATTTCAGTAGCGATACTCTGCTTTCTGACAGGCCTAACTTTTTTTGAGTCTTTAATGCTGAAATAATCTTATTCTTGTTTTCTTCCAGGAAAAGTTCTCTGAAAGCCTGAAGAAAATCCTGCCAGCCATTTCCAGGCCTGATGTTGTTCAAAGATATCCATCCCAAGCATGATAAAAACAAATAGAAGGCACTTTTTACCTTTAAAGATTTTTCATTGATATTTTTTTTTGTTACAGAACTTCAACAACCAGAAAAGTAAACCCTTCTTTATGGCTCAGTGCTCATTGAGGTCTAGTACCTCAGTGAGGTTGCAAACTACAAATTGGGAACATAAACACAAGCAAACAGCCACACCTATGATCCATAAAAGCTTTTCAACCATTAAAGCAGCATTATTTCTTCTACATCCTACCATTGCCTAATTTCAAAGGCATAATAAAGGGTAATTGCTACACATATAGGATCAGCTCCAGGCATAACCAAAACAAGCAACTTACTTGGACAGCAAATTTCCAGAAAGGAAAAACAGCCACAGCCCTGCTCCCTATTTTGCTTATACCACAGCCTTAGAAAGCTAGACTGGCTGCTGCAGCTGCACCGAGGTGCATGGTATGCAGGTGATGGGGGCAAGTGGGAGCCCTCTCAAAGGCAGAAATCATTGCCTCAAGCCTCTCAACCCTCTAGCAGTAGAAAGAGCAGTAAATCTGACCTTGTGTGACTCCTCTTACTGCCTCATTTTTCCTTTTCCTTTTCATTGCAGGAGTGACATATTTTTGGTCATGTCCCACAGCTTACTCTAAAGGGGTGCAGAGCTAGAAGCCTAGAACCAGCTTAGCACACTACACATTCTCAAGCACTAGTTTAATTTAGTCTTTGCTAGCAGCAAGCCTAACATTTCAGAGAGTACCCGGGTCACTCAGGGAATCTATGGTAGATTCAGGATTGTTGCAAAAGTATCAGATTAAATTCTCACATTTCATTCTGAACGTGAAAAGTCTCAGTGGATTGCTGTGGGTATTATAACATTCACAGTTTGTAGTTTGTTTATACATATATAAACATATATTTATAAAACTTCAATTACCTCTGAAAATAGAGGGTTCTAACAGGAGATAAGAGCTCAGCCAACCTGAATGCTTCCTTTTAAAATTATGTAACTGATTTGGGAAAAGATAGTATGATATTTCCCATTGCACTGTATTTAGGTATTAATGGATTTTTCCTATGAAATCTCTATCTCTCTTCTGCAAGGCAACCTTTGGCCATGTTACTTCTTTGATATTATGGTCCTTTCCATGGCAACAGATTGTGATGTCATGCATGGACAGATTATGAGGTCAAAAAGTGCCCAAAATGGAGTTAACAAAGAAGTAGGAAAGATTCTGAAACTGAATAAATACTTTTGAAAGTAAATATCCAAAAGAAGTGGAAAACATGCTTAAAGTAAATGCAATAAATGTTTTACTTAGCTTGTCAAAGAGGCTTTGAGGTTGGGTCAACCCTAATTATTATTATTAACAATAATACAACAACATCAACAAAAAATAATAGGAAACATTTGCAAAGACCAAAGCACTGCCAAACTGCAAAGACCTTTATATCCGTTACATACATAATATTAATTCCACTTTATCATAGCCTATATAGAAACTTTTAAAAAAAATACTTTATCAACAATGTAAGCAACAGATATGTACATGAGAAAGGGAGATGCAGATTTGACACTTTCCTACCCTCCAAAGTTTACAGGCATTCAGACCTGAAGTTTCAGTTCAGCTTTGTTTGGAGCATGGTTTTGTCCACACATGTTTTAAAACTGTCCCAGTAGTATGTTCATATGCAGAGTTTTTAGTCCAGTCTATCAACACATATCTATAGAAGTTCTCAACAAATACATTTCTCCTGCAAGGTGAGATTTTCTAAACATGTCTATTCTCTTAACAGTTGATAACAAATATAGCAAAGTTACAAGGCATCATTGCTTTTTAATGTTCCTCATAGCCAGTCTTATTTCTCCAGAAATACCCTCCTCTGAAATCCACTTGCTGATAAAGGCAACCTGGCTTAAGGTATACTTGACAGTTTACACAGAACAAGCTTGTTTTTGCAGAGTCTGGGTAAGACACACCAAAGACTATGT
>NW_008632778.1:1576-10395 GCF_000691845.1 Merops nubicus | reverse complement strand
ATGCCACAGACTTTTCCAGCAGCCACAGAGATTTCTTTAAAGTGAGTTCAGATGTCTCTGTGCAACACTGAAACCTGAGGACTGCATATTCCAATGGTCCATATGACCATTCATTACATCAAATTATCCCTCTATAAAATTGGGATAATCCCACATCCCAATGAAGTCCTAGAATAAAAATATCATAGTTTGAGCAGGCAGCCAAAGTAATAGTAAGAGATCTCCATTGTTTACTGGAAACATAAGTATAATTTTGAGCAGGATTTCTAGGTAGAATTGGATGTCTTTTTTTATGGAAGTATCAAGAACAGCAAAATACCAGGAAGATCCACATCAGTAGATCAGATTAAAAACAGTGAAATCAAGGCACAGTTGTGGGTTTTGGGTTTTTTCTCTCTTTTTTTTTTTTTTTTTTTTTTTCCAGGAAACTTATCAGCAATGAAAAGAGAATCCTTCAAGTTTACACCAAAGACCTTTCCCAGTAAATTAGACAGTGTCCTGCCACTTTACAGTAGAAGAACTTAAGTGTTGAGTGGCATTAATGGGAGTTTTGAGTGTGAAAAGACAATGGAATTTCACTCTACGGTTTTGTTTGTGATTGATCATTCAACAAGGAGCTGTAGCCAATCCTCTGCTCAATCTCCATCCCTTTAGCCACATTCTGCTCTGTTTCACGCAATCATGTCTATATGCTCATGTCTTACCTACATGACATACATAGATGTTAAAAAAAAAAAAACAAACACACTTTCTCTGCCTTGTTTCTTTGTATGGATGTGTCATCTTCAATGATTTAAGTGGCCTTGATTCTCTCAAATTCATTTAACATACTGAGCACTGTTTAAGAAGAAGATTCCTTTCTAAAACATTATTTTAGTATTTTACAGACCCTCTCAAACTATAGCATAGAACTGGGGAAGAGAGAGAAAGATCTAGTCAATGAACAGCAGCATGTTTTAGCAAAACAAAAGTCTAACTCTGGAACTAATTTCTGTAGGATATTGTGAGGTCCAGAATGATAAAAATGTCCAGAAATGATGATGTAATCATGGATTTTAAAACAAATCTAATCACAATCTCCAGTTTAAGAAGTTAAACTGCTTGTCGCGTGAACCTGGGAGGATAGACTGGGAGAGAAATCACTTTACATTTACCTGCTTTCTCGCCTTTCTCCTCTGGACATGTATTATTGATTCCTGTTGAAGAAAGAATACTGGGCTAGATGAACTCTGGTCTGAAGAAGGATGTGATCTCTTGTGTTTAGCCTGCTGTATTAAATGCTGAAAAGCCTGAAATCAAAGGAGTAGTACTATGGCTTGATTGTACTTTCATAATAAAGTCCATCATTGTTAAATAAAGAGATCACCAAGTTCCAATGAATTCAAATTTAAACTGTGTCTATAAACATAACATTGTTTACATCTTTCATTTATGATGATATTTCAGCTAAGTTGTTCTAAAATTGCCCTGCTTTTGTGCTATGTCATAAAATGAAAGCATATATTACATTAAGCAGTAAGGAGCTGTATCTCATTTAAAACACATAACCACATAATTTCATAGATATATATCTATATATAGATATATATCTATGAACAATGAAATTGCCCCAAAATTAAAACCCTCCTGGCAGTGTATTTGTAAACACAATCAGCCCATAATCCAATAAAGGGATTCTGCTATGAATTAATGTGAATTGCTTCTCTATTCTGCCTTTACAAATATAACTTTTCATCTGAACTTCCTCACTCCCTCTCTTTGTTTCACTAAAAATAATTGTAGTGATTTTCTTCCTCACTTGTAAACAGCCGAGGAACCATTTGAAAAGTAGAATAAAATGGGGATGAAGGAAAATAAAAATAAAAGAAACAGATATCATTCCTTTTATACCTGCAAATAGAAAAAGCAGATCTAATTTCTCAGAACTTCTGGCATGAAACACTTTGCATTTTAAAAAGAAACTATCACTTCAATCATTTTTTATTATTCTGATAATGAAAATGAAAGCTAAGTTGTTAAATGGAAAGTGCAATAATTTTATATACACATAAAAAAGAAACCATTTCTTTAATTTTGATAATGTAAAACAAAATTTTCCAAATTACAACCTTTTAGTTATAATTTGTTAACCTTCTATTCAACAGTATTTGGTACAAAAGCAAATCTTAAGATATATAGATAAAAATGAAATAGTTAGAGGTTGATCCTTGAACAAGACAGTAGTTCAAAGAGAGATGTGTAGTTTGTAGTATTTAGTCAATTGAGTTTAAAAAAAAAAAAAAAGAAAGAAGATTTTATTCTCAATACAAATTAAACAGAATTTGGAAGGTAAATTGAAGACTAACATACCTGAAATATTCAACTACAAGATTTCCTTGCCACGTAGTATTGTGCTTTTCTTCAAGTTTCCAAAAAATGTAATGATACTGAAAACAAATTGGGGAAAGTATGAAGAAAATTTTACTTATTTGTGAGGACTTTTATATCAAGAAGATGAAGAAACTTTTCCAATTTTGACTGCTAGACAAGATATAGACCAGATGGTAACAATTCCAGCTTCCTGACTGGTACTAGTGCAATTTTTACTTTTTTTCTCAATAGAATGTTATTTATCAACTCTTAAGCTGGTGGGGTCAGAAATAAAGGTTTAAGTGGATACAGGATCAGTGCTCCTTCAGGCTGCAAGGAAATCACATCAATAATACTTGTTCTCCCATCTCATACCTTGCAAAGGGAAATAACAGTCTCTTTTCAGTACTCATTGCACTAGAACATACCCCCATGAAACGTTCTGGTCCATGGAAGTCAGTGGCCAAGTCCTACTGATTTTGATAAGGCTGTGACAGTGTGATGTTAAGCCAGAAAACCCATTTAAGGCTTCAAGGAGTGAGGATGGGAGGATGTGTGAGGACTGAAATTGCATACTCTACAGGGTCTTCTCCATTCTTTCACCATCATGCTACAGAGGATGTCTTCGACAAGCAAGGCAAGAAGGTGACAGTCAAAGTGTCAGACACACAAATAACAAAGGCTGTGAGAAGACAGAACTCAAAGACTACAGGTACAGAAAGCCCAGATTTTATGAAAGAACTGGAGAATTTAGAAGAGCCCTCTGTCTCTGTCCTCTTAAGCAGCTCAGAACACTGGACTGCTGCAGCTCCTCACCAGATATACAGTGCTTACATTCAGGAGTGGCAGCATCTGCAGGGCTACTAAATGAAGTGCACATAGAATCACAATTGTTTCAGTTGTAAAAAACTTTTAAGATCATTGAGGCCAACTATAAACCTAGCACTGCCAAGTCCACCGCTAAATCATGTCACCATATCTACATGTCTTTGAAATCTCTCTAGGGATGGTGACTCTACCAGCCTGTTCCAGTGCTTGATAACCCTTTTGGTGGAGAAACTTTTCCTAATGTCCAATCTAAACCTCCCTTGGCACAACTCGAGATCATTTCTTCCTTGCCCTATCACTTGTTACTTGGGAGAAGAGATTGACCCCCAGCTTGCTACAGCCTCCTTTCAGGTAGTTTGTAGAGAGCAATACCATCTCCTCTGAACCTACTCTTTTCCAGACTAAACAACTCTAGTTCACCCAGCTGCTCCCCATAAGACCTGTGCTCGAAACAAACTTCCTTGCCCTTCTTTGGACATACTCCATCACTTCCAAGTCTTTCTTGTTGTGAGGGGCTCAAAGCTGAATACAGTATCGTATCTTTAGTGCTGTATAAGAAAATAAAAGCACATCAAAGAAGTCTTTAATTTTTGAGAATGGTTTCCTAAGTCAAGCTTTACTTCTAACGAAAATCCACAACACTGATGCAAGTAGCAATCAAAACACTGCTTAGCCTCAGGGCAGGCTGTGACGATGAAGACCTGAGAGGGAAGCTTGGCCATGTAGTTTGTGCCCATGGATGGACCCACATATTTAAAGGCAACAATAGAACAAACAAGCACATCCTGTAGTAAGTCAGCACCAGCCAAGACAGCACTGCTCTTTTCAATCTACCCCTTGGTTTGCACACTCAGTGCCTCCCAGACGGACCATGTGGCAGCACTTGCTCACCCTCCTGCACCTCACACCACCTCAGGTGGGAATGGTCCCCTTCCCTGCAGACTGTTTGCATCCCACCAGACCACAAAGCAGCCATTTTGCATCTCATGAGCCTAGGCTAAGCCTCACGTTCATGGCGGGCTGGCCAGATTCTCTCACAGGCTCCCCTTCCCAAGCACCAGGGAAGGCAGGACCACCTTCCCTGCTCTCCTGCTTGCCCCTCCAGACCCAGGGGTCCTCCCTTCTCCCCTGGTGGCTTCAGACCAGAGATGGTCTGTTTCTTTAAATCCTTTGTCTCAGATTGGTTGCAGGCCCCTGGGAGCTTGTGGCCAAAACTAAAGCCAGGGACAATTCCTGAACAAGTAAGCTCACAATGCCCTGTTTATTTATACAGCACAATGATTGAAATCATTATGCCCCAGACTAGCGGGATCTATTTATAAACAGCATCTTAAGATGAGCAATATAGCAGGACTTTCCACCACTTCACAACAAGCGCCAGCCCCATCCCCCCATCCCCACTATAAAGCTCTGAGGCCCTTCTGACTTGCCACATGAAAGATGCATTCCTCGCCTGTTAAATTAAAATCTAATCATATTCTGCAGTAAACAAGACACAAAGAACACTCAAAATTATGGGATGAAAACCAGCAACACTAAGGGCCAAACTCTCCCCTCAGATCTACTCTACAGCTCTTTGACAAGTGCAATCAGTTAAACATTTGACTGCTTGAGAACAGCCACCCCACCAGACGTTTGATCTGCCTGGTATTCTACCCTCTTCCATAAATTATGGATCTTCAGATCTGCATGTCCTCCATGTTTGTGATGGCTAGTCTCCAACAGAGAGGCTTGGGAAGAAGTGAATATTTCTCTCAAAACACTTAAATTACTCCTATGCCTCTGTCTGTACTAAGCAGATCTGGAAATACTTAAGTGGGCATCACTTGCACTTGGAGCCTTGGAAGGAATAACTTTTGCTTTTCATCCTCTTTAGACACTCATCCAAACTAAGCAAAACGTGAGATCTAAATAGCAGCCTCACACTTCAGTGCCATCTGGACATTTGACTTGCAGCAGCACCCTTTGACTCTCAAAATGCTCATGCCACAGCCTAGCAACCTGCATACAAGGGGCGAGGAGCACAGCTGGAGTTGTGAGATGGTGGTGAATCCCATGGGGAGCCATGGGCTGGCTTTCAACCTGTTGCACATCTCCATTAGGTCAATGTGAATGTCAGATCCCTTACAGATCCTATGTATCCAAACTGTCGGATGATTATTTGGGCTGTATGCTTTTTATAAGCTTACCAATTTACTTAAATCTGGTAATCACGAGTCTTTGATATGATGAGAATTTAAGAATTAACAACGCTTAGCACCTCCACAGTGCTTTGCATTTTTCTTTTCAAAGTAGACAACATGCAATAAGTAATTGCTTTTCAGAAAAACACTTTTATTCTCACAATTTTACAAGGTGGAAACTAGGAGGTTAAGTAAGCTGCCTGAAGTCATTCAGTAAGTTGCACTGGGATTAAAATTTAGGAGTTGCTGGCTACCAGCCCTACTTTTTCACCACCAGACCACTCTGCCTCTTATTATAAGAATTTAATTTGCTTGGCAGAGAATGCATCTTTCATGTGGTAAGCCATATATTGCCATTCTAATGAAGTTGAAGGAAGGTGAGAAGGCCAGCAGATCTCATTGTGAACTGATGAAGAGTCACATCGTGGTGATTCTGTTTGAAAATCTTGATCTAATAGAAGATCACTTCTATTCACTAAAAAAAAGTTTCATTTCAAAATCTGGATGTGTATAGGCAAGTATCTACATTTCTATGGAGTCATCTGGAGAAAGAGACTGAAATCTAAGGCAACTGTGACAATTAGGTCCCTCTGGTATTTTGAGATCTATTTCCTACATATTTCATCAAAACTTAGGGAATGTTTTCACACCTAAACACCACAATGTATGTATTCTTCACACAGTCTTCTGTTCTTGGTTTGAGTTCTTGTCTATGCTTTTTCCTGTGATATTCGTCTTTTGAAACTACTCTTTTCATTTAGTGTAGATCTTTTTTAAAAGCTGAAGATGCACACACCCTTATCTATATTGTATGTGTATGTGCATGATGGGAGCAACTATATAGCTAGAAATACATTTCCATGTATCCATTATTTGCAGGCTAAACTGTTCTTGTAATAATTTTTATTTTTCAGTTGAATAACTGCCAAAATATAGAGCCACAAAGACAAAGAAAGAATCACAGAATGTTAGAGGTTGGAAGGGACTTCTGGAAATCATCAAGTCCAACCCCTCTGCCAGAGCAGGACCATCTAATCTAGGGCAGGTTTGTCAAGACATGAATTAGCAACAGTATGTTAATAACTATTATGAGAATTTCTTGAGATCTGAAGAAAGAACAAAATCTGCATCTGAACACAGGCTGGTTCCTGCAACAGAAAATTAATGCTGTGGCTGTACACAAATCCAAGAAAAGAAAGATCATTGCCATCAGTGGGAGGAAAACCTTGATGGTACAAGACATTTTAAAAATAGTGAGGAAAAATAATAAGAACTTGATAATATGAATGAAATCTTAAGCCAGAGGTTTAAGCTTGCAGTACTGAGGGAAGCAGTCATTGCTGAAAGTGTATTGACATACAAAAGTCACTGTTAAAATCCCCTAAAAAATAAAAAGGTACATATAGCAATACATTTTAATTATTTTTTGGTACAGCAGTCTTCTGCTGAACACTTGCCCAATATAGAATGATATTATCATTAACAGGCAGTTCAACAGCCAAAATCCTCCCTCTACTTCCACATCACGCACAACAGATACAAAGAGCCAGACAACCAGAGGGAGGAACAAGTCAATGCACTCAACCACCACAGTGGACATGAAGAAGGGAGCTAGACAGGTGAGGTGCCAGGCCATGGGCAACGGGAGCAGATAGACCATGAGCCTAGTTATGAAGTATGGACTCAGAGACAGCTTCAATGTTCTGGCCCTGACATCCTGGAACTCCACTTGCCACAAAGAGTCAGGAAGCCCTGCAACAGCCAGAATCCTCACACAATACATGCACTTTGGAGGCAAGTCTCCAAACCCCACTGCAAGCAGAGTCAGCTCTTATAGAGGTGGCTTCTTGCCCCACCTTCAAGTTCATGTGGAAGGCAGGGGCACTTGGTGGTGATCTCCTAACCAGGTCCCACCCAAGGCTGGCCAGACTCTGGGTGAAAACCAATCAGGAGGGTCTTTCTTGCCTGGCTGTGGACATCATCCATATGCCAACCCTCATTCAGGGCTAGAGTCTTAAACCCCAGCACTTCAAGCAGATACACACACATTTGTCAGAAGCACAGTAAAAGTGATTTGTTTTAACTCCAGAAAGGTTTACTGACCCCGCGCTTCATCTAACCTCTTTGCTTTCATTATACATGAGTTGTTTGACTTATTCAAGTCTTTGTCCTTGTGGCTCAGCACTGCAGCAGTCACCTGAACAGCACAAAACTCTTTGTTCACTCTCCTACATCTCTTCTGCTTTATGTTTGGACGTTATGGATACAAAACTTGTGTCTGAACTGCTTTGTTAACGATGGGTAGGTTGGCTTCTTTTGAGAATGCATGCCGCTTTCAACAGTTTGGTTGTTGAAGCAGAGGAAATGGTGGAAATGCTCGTTTGGCTCAGTCCTTATGCCTGAGGAGCCTCATGGTCCATATAATTCAAATTACTGCTAGTAACATTGAAAGATATAGTGATATTCAGCAGATTCCCCAGTGATCCAAGTGACTCTGGTTTAAAAATCAGCTGTAACTGGGATAGGATTTTGCTGAAATCTAGGAGTAGTCTCCTGCAGTATTTTTATCCGTTCCACAGGATGATGTGTAATCCTGAAGAGATCATGGAAGTTCAAGGCGGATCATTCCACCATACAATTTCTCCAGTTCCCTGAAGCAGAAGCACTTCCTACTGCTGTGCACCTTCTCCTGGGAACCATCCTGCCTCTTTTGAAAGGATGTTACTCCTGTCATCTGTAAAGGTGGATAAAAGTCTTATCCTTGTTTGCTTGTAGCATCTGGTTCAACCTTCGTTCCTTTTCCAGTATTTCTGTGTCTCCAAAACTATTCTTGTGGCAGAAAATCCTGATGGTGGTCCCAGTCATCTTCATGTACACCATATACCTTTATATGCTTAAAGCAAATGAGAAGATGAGCTGGTGCCTTTACCACAGGGATGTTGCATTCAGCTGACACAAGATAAAATGAGGTCTATAGGCACCCTGACTTAAACACAAGTTCAGGCTTCCTACAGTGAAGAGTAGAGCCAGAAGTGGGATAGTATTGACACAGCATTTCCTTTTTTTCCATAATGGATGCTGAAAGAGTTAGTACTCCTAACATATGATTTTTTGCCAGGAAATTTGAAACCAGACTATGCTTTCAGCTGTACATGTAAATCGATGTGGGGGTTATATGCATGAAAACAAGAGCAAAACTTAGACCACAGATTTTCCAGGGAAAAATAAGTGCTGCATTTCAGGCAATTAGGAGCAGTAAAGTAAACATTTAGTCACCATTGACTCATGAGCCGAAAAACACAGTAGTCAATTACAGCTTTCGGCAGCAATAATTAATATGGTGTTGATGAAAACAGTGTTTTTCACTCAACATACAAAGCTATTGCAGGTAATTAAATGTAACCTCATCTATATGTAATTTGTCTTTAATGTGCACGTGACACAGTATTTCAACCTTGT
>NW_008632778.1:0-1545 GCF_000691845.1 Merops nubicus | reverse complement strand
TTAGGGAAAATAATATAGGAACATTACCTAATGCATATACTCAATAACCCTAACATGATTTGTTTACATTTAAAACCATATCAGACTTCATGATTAAATATTTGATTATGAAAAAGTTTGTAATTTAATCATTTGCACAATCTTTCTTACATTACTCTTTAGGTCTGATTAATGGAGATAAACTAGATTAATTTTAGCTATGTATACCACATAGATGTTTATTTCTTTGTATGCTTTATCATCCTGGGGTTTTTTCAGAGGCATTAAATAGAAAGAAAGTAAATACAGAAGAGATCACTCTTGCCACTTCTGATGAAAGACCTGTGGTATTGTGAAGCTTTAGAATACAGAAAGAGGTGTTACATGCAAAGTAGTCTTTAGAATACTGTATTGACCTGATTTTCCAAACTGCAGATTATATACATTTCTCACTGAGGCTAATGGAACTTGAAACCCACCTCTGAAAATTAATGTATATCACTGCCCTCCAAGTCACTGTTTATAAATGCAAGTAATTTAAAGTCCATATTTCCATCGTGACTACTCAACTATTTCCAGCAATAGTCACATAGCAGAAAAAATGGAAAGAGAAATTATCTTTTCTCTCAAGAGGCTTCAATTTACTTATTTTTAGATTCGCAAGAGTTTCTTTGCATGCTAGGCTTTGAGGTGTTCCTTCACAAACTGGTTTTATGTGATTCTTACCACATCGTACTCTTATTAGACCAGTTTAAATCTGCAGTGCCATTACTACATACCTAATGCACCTGATATTTTTACATCTGAGCTGCAGATTAGTTGTCCCTATTAGGTTCTTAAAATAAGGCTCCAGAAAAGACAATCTTTTATCCATTATGAAATTAAGAAGTGTTTCTATTACCTTTAGCAAATACTACATACTGTGCATTCTTCCTGAAACACTAACTTCACCATCTTTGTTAACACAAGGAGATCTTGTTCTATAACACAATCATAGCTTTACAGTTTCTAAATAAAATGGACCACCTTTGTATATCAAAACATCAAGTTACAGGCTCTTTAGTTCAGTTAACCTTTCTAATAACTGCCTTAGCTTGATTCAGAAAAGGCAGCTAATTCTCAATTTTTAGCACTAAATAACATGAAAACATGACTAAAATTCCCAATCAGTACACTTTGCTGCTAGTGACATACCAATATATTCTGTATTGGTGACTATAATTTTTGTTTTATTTATTATGAGACCAGATTTTCAGAAGCAGTTACAAAGTCTTTGAGCAAAATTCAGGAAAGGTGCATAGTCCATTCAGGTGAATTTTTGGTCCATGAAATGTATTTCATGTAAGACTTTGATACCAAGGAAATTCCCTGTCTGTGGAATCAAACAAACTCTTTAAGCATGAGCAAGAAAATTCTTTAACACTTCCACAGAGAGCACAAGCCAAAAAAAAAAAAAAGGCACAGTCAACCAATAAACAAAAAGCGCAATATCGTGCCCTACATGGGCATAATAAATAAGCCTATTAGTGTTATTTATTGGAAGGAACAAAAGGGCTTTTCCCAAAA
>NW_008632777.1:19550-31747 GCF_000691845.1 Merops nubicus | reverse complement strand
TCCAGTTCTGGAGCCCCCATTACAAACCAACTGCACTGCTTTCTGCAGTTCTTGAACCAAAATCTTCTAGGCAACAGTAAGTCAGATTCTCAACTGACTTCTTGACAGAAAGCTGTCATATCATATCATATGGCTGTCACTCTTAAAGTACTACAGAGCAATACTTCCATACACAATACTGCTCTGTAATAACGTGTTAGTAACACCTTCATTCAGACTGAGGATGTCCAAGTGTTGCCAAGGTCATTAAATGGAACATTACCAGATGATCAGAATATTCCATTTTAAATACAGCAATACACACAGCATGACTGCGTGTATTCTGCTGGAGAAGCTGGAGGCTCATGGCCTAGACAAGTGGACTCCCTGCTGGGTTAAAAATTGGTGGAATGGCTAATCCCCAAGAGTTGTGGTGAATGGAGTTAAATCCACTTGGCAAACAGTCTGGTGCAGTGTCTGTCAGGGACTCAGTTTTGGGATCGGTCTTGTTTAATATCTTATCAATGACCTGGATGCGGGGATCGAGTGCACCTTCAGTAAATGTGCAGATGACACAAAATTAAGTGGGAGTGTCGATCTGCTGGAGGGTAGGAAGGCTCTGCAGAGGGATCTGGACAGGCTGGAGCAATGGACTGAGGTCAGCTGTATGAGGTTTAACAAGGCCAAGTGCTGGGTCCTGCGCTTGGGTCACAACAACCCCAGGCAATGCTCCAGGCTTGAGGAGGAGTGGCTGGAAACTGCCTGGTGGAGAAGGACCTGGGGGTGTTGGGGGGCAGCCAGCTGAACATGAGCCAGCAGTGTGCCCAGGATGCCACCATGTTTCTGTATCAGAAACAGTGTGACCAGCAGTAGGGACGTGATCGTGCCCCTGGACTCGGCACTCATGAAACTGCACCTTGAGCACTGTGTCCAGTTTTGGGTACCACAGTGTAAGAAGGACATGGAGGTGCTGGAGCGTGTCCAGAGAAGGGCGACGAGGTTGGTGGGAGGGCTGGAAAACATGCCTTATGAGGACTGGCTGAGGGAACTGGGGTTTTTTACTCTGGAGGAGATTGAGAGGAGACCTTATTGCTCTCTACAATTACCTGAAAGGAGGTTGTAGTGAGGCTGGTGTTGGTCTCTTCTCCCAAATTACTGATAGGATGAAAGGAAATGTCCTCAGGTTGCACCAGGGGAGGTTTGGACTGGATTTTAGGAAAAAATTTTTTCCCTGAGAGAGAGGTTAGGCACTGGAAGGGGCTGTCCAGGGAGGTGGTGGAGTCATCATCCCTGGAGATGCTCAAAAAAATCAAGTAGATGTGGCACTCAAGGCTATGATCTAGTGGCTAGGGAAATGTTAGGAGGAAGGTTGGACTTGATGATCCTAGAGGTCCTTTCCAACCAGAGTGACTCTATGACATTATATAATGCTTTACAATACGTATAGCCAGGGGTAAGGAGACCACAAAAGATGGCAAGTACAACCTAGGGTAAAAGTAATAGCAGCCTCACAACATACTGTCTGCATTTCCCATGCTAGTGTCAGGAACCAGAGGAAATTGCATGTTCTGGACCATAGTCCACAAAGACACCTTACCTTTTCTGAGCTGCATGGAGGAGTCTCTTCCTTTAGCCATGTACTTGCTGTCATCACTCCTGCTTCTACTCGCCCCTCCCTCTGAAACAATCAAGAATGTATGTAATATAAATTGTACCTGTTCAAGTTAGCAAAGGCAAGCCCAGAAAAAAAAAAAAATTAAAAACAGTCTTTCTTTCTAAAGAGGTGTAAGCATCAGAAGTACAATCAGCCAAGTCCAGACTAAGACTTATATTTTGGCAATCCACTCACTGTTCTTTTGATCTAATGCATAACCTGCAGGAAAAGTAACATACTGCATAAATCTGGCATATCTTAAAGCACTGTTTTAATAATTTTAAACATTTTTCCAAAGCAGAATATCTGCTACAATGTTCACATTACACACCACATTTTAATTTAATTTAGAGAAGTTCTGAGCTTAACATCCCCCTAGTATGTGTTCTTACACCACACTACTCTTTTGGCTATGCTACCTTTATACTGCTGCATCACATTTCCCAGTCTCTTCCTAGCACTGGCAAAACAACAAAACAAAGAGAAGAATGGAAAGAAACCTACAATAAAGCTGAAATACATTTCAAGATGCAAGCTATCTGCAGAAACATGCTGGACAGAAAGAGACATAATACTGCATGTACTTAAAACCAGTTTGCAGTATACGCTATGGAATTGGGCCAACAGTCTCTTCAGAGTGACTAAGAAATTAATCTTAAAAAATGAAGTCTCAATTATTTACTTCAGCATTGTAATATTTTTAGATATAACATTATAAATATATTTTCTTAAATAGTATTTGAGATCTCAAAAAGGTATCATAAAAAGGTTACTGTGATCATTAAAAATACTTTTGTCATCAGAATTCTAGCTTAAAAGGTCACTCAGAGCTACTGATGATTGAAAGGTACCTTCACACATTCACACATAATTGACAATATGTGAAAGTATCACACAAATAAGTTATAGTATTTTTATTAGGAAAAGAAAAATATTAGCAAACTTCTGAAAATTATAATCCACACTTTTTTCTTTTTTTTTTTTTGGTTTGATTTAAGGAATCTTATCTGGTCTACACCAGAATGAGAAATGAGCATGCTTATTTAATTTAAGGCACTGCACAGATAGGCACTGTTTAAGTTCCGCTGCTCTGTTTTACAAAATGTTTACATTCAAAATTAGGACAAAATATCTCATGAGGAAAGGGAAAATGACAAACTAATATCCAAAAGTTAAAGGGTAGGACTTCACACCTCCAGGATGTCTTTGGTAAGACAGGACCCATGAGTCCTAAGTTTGAAAAGGTTATGAATCCCAAAAAGCTCTCCTTGATGTTCCTTCGATCCTTGTACTGCTTCAAAATATCTCTTGGCATTTTCACTTCCAACAACTGCACAGTGAAGTTGCTAAAACAGAACAACATAAGAGATTTCAGAAGTGTTTGCTCCAACAACATGTCAGAATTTCCTGGCATCCACATTATATATACAGCTTTAGTTGGAACAGGCACAAATTCCTATGGGAGGATATTTTGCTTTAATTTCCCCAGCAGATGCTGGTATAATAGATGGTGGTATGATGTGAACCTGCCTGGGTTTGTTGAATTAAAAAAATAAAAATATTTCAAGTCTTTTACTTCTTTGTTGTATTGTATCAGACACCTGCCATAGTTGGCTGTAATCTGCTATTGCTCATTTTGCCAGGCTTTCTAGGACATCTCCTGCTGATACTTGCTGTTGAGATGAATCCTCAAAAGTACTTCGCACAAGAGAAACTTTGAAACTGATGCCCTCTAAGCATTTGCATGAACGTACACATAAATAACAGATCTAGGTACACATAAATAACAAATCTAGTAGGGTTTTTGCAATGAACACTCCTTGAAATCTCACTAAAGTTATGCCCGTTGAGCAGTATAACTTCTGCTCCTGATGCATTCAAAACACAAATTATTAGCTTTTATGTTTTTAACCCACTGCCCCTCAAAAATAGTTTTTGGACTTTCTGTGTTTTCTATTTAAATTGCCTCATTAGTATATAATTTCAACTATTCCTACATCTTTTTTTATCCTGAGTCTCTGAAAATTGCCCAATTTTCTGTAAGCACTTCAGCCCATCATCTACTTCTTTTAATTTCTTCTTAACAAGTTTCCTCCTTTTTATTTAGATAATAAAATTTTTTTTTCTTCCAAATTAAACAGAACTCTAATGCTTTTTTTGGCTTCTATGAAACACTCACTTTAAGGAAGACAGTCACTGTTAAAGTAATATTTTATACATTATGCACATTACTGAAAGCAACTGAGGGTTTTCTAACTATCTGCTCTATGAAATCTGATGATCTTAGAACCTTATTTTTACTTGTTACTTTCTTAAATCTCAGAAGGATAATGACAACCTGTACAGTGCTGCATTTCCCACTCATTCAGCCTTCAACCTCCTCCTTGTGAATAACCAAGCTACAAAAGGGCTGCTTGTCACTGAAGACTCATTACCAAATGTTTCCTATTCATAGCCAAAAATTCAAATCATCAGGTTAACTAATCAAATCTCCAACAGTTTTCTTTAATATATAGTGTCTTTTGCCCACTGAGGTGACCTACTTTTGTCTTTTCTATGCAATGCATTCTTCTGGAAAACCATACCTCACTTATTTTGTTCCTTTCTCCAAGTGCATATGCCTACAATGTCAGTATCTTAACTTAAAAATCAAAAATCTTATTTCATAATTTTCCATTTCTGTTGAGCAAAACGTTCATATTTCATACAGTTTCTTTCTATTCTGCAGCCTGCTCTTTGTTGTTCATGTTCAAGCTTGCTTATTTTTAATTCTGATCTCATCAGGAGCCAGTTGCTGGATTACATGTTCCTGCGCAAGGATGAGACGTAAATTCGTGAAGTGCTCCCTATTTTTTTTGGTGAGGCACTGAATGGGCTGCCTGGGGATGTGATGGAGTTGAAACCCATAAAGGTGTTAAAAAACTGTAAAAATAGTACTTCAGGACATGGCTTAGTGGTCATGTTCGTGCTGGATTGTTTGGACTCGATGATCTTAAGAGGTCTTTTCCAATCTTAGTTCTATGATTCCTCAAACCACACTTTGTTTTACCCAGTCTTAGGTGTTTAAACTTATTAATGCAAGTAGAAAAATTTAGGGAGAGCAATTGTTTCAGGCCGAGTACTTGGGCAAACAACATCCCTGATCTTCATAATAGCAGCAACTACAAGCTGTTTCCCCCTCCTTTTATAAGAAAGTTTTCATACTCAGGAGAGCAGCAATGCCTTCTTGATTTTCTTCTATGGCACCACGAAGGTTTTTCCTCTACTTCCTCCAACCTTTCACAAGAAAAAGCTGCCTAAATTGCTGCAGACACTCACTACAACTCTCACAGACACATTTACAAGTCTTTCAATAAATGAGTTCTTTGTATAAAATGATTAATGTACCTTGCATAATTAAACTATCAAAAGTTACAGAAAAACTTGAATATAAATAGAATTGTTTTGTTTGATAATTACTAAACGATGTATCTCAGCTAAATAATTTTGCAGCATACATCATAAAAATAAGATAAACTACAATTCCGTTGTAAGCTTTCAGTCATTGAAACCACTACAAAGTGCTCCAAATTTAAGTAGTTTTTGACCTTACCTGTTTATAAACTTGTCGCAAGTACATCATCTCCTCCACAGTTCCCAAGGATATCAATCTAAATACTTTAACAGCTTTGTATTGGCCAATCCTATAAGCTCTGCAAGGGCAGTGTCATATTAAAAAAATATAATCTTTTTTTAAAATCAGTTAAAAAATAAGATAACTCTTTGAGGTAGTAACAAATAAATAAAAGCATTCCAATAAAAGAGGAATAGTCTAAATAATTTATGAGTTGGTGGGTTTCGGTGTTCCGAAATCTTCCTCAAAATTTTGTCCCTTTTACCATTAGTTTTCCATGTTCCTTCCCACACTATCCAGCCGAAAAAGCACTCTCCTTAATTTGTATCACAAGGCTTTTCTCCTGTTTCTCTTGAAAACACACCCTCCACTATGTTTTCTTGGTTGTTTTTTTTTTTTTCTGGTCGTTTGGTTTTTTTTTCTCCTCTCTCTGTATCCACCTGCTCTTGCCCAAGACAAGACAAAACTCCTGTTTGCATTATGTATGAGTCAGATCATGTATCACTTGGGCAGTCTGTTCTTTCTTAACTTAAAGCATTTTGCAAGTTACAGCATCATAAAGCCAGGTAATGAGCAGGCAGTGTTCTATCTAAATGGTAAATTCCAAGACTTCTGACAGATTACATTCCACAAATTCAATAGAGGCTGAACCAACTTATAGAAATGTGACCTCACAAAAATTCTTTCAAGACAGTGTCTTTCTACAATAGAGAATTCTGATACACAATTTGTCTCAAACAGATGCACATAAACACCTCTTAGAAGTCAGAAAGATACTTAAAATCCAGTTACATAATTGCATTGGACAACAGAAGCAAGTTATTTCTGCTCATCAAAACATAGAAATCTACTGCATTTTTAAGGCTTTAAATATGCTTCTCTTCAGCTATTCAACGGTGTGTCCTGTACTCCTAAGGAAACAGCTTATGGTCAAAATCCTTGAAAGAAAAATTTAGATTTCTGGATATACTCCAATGGCATAATATCAGAGATGAAGTGAGTGCTGAAAAGACACTAATCTCCACAAGGGTGAAGCAGAAAAGAACATAAATGTTTTTCTTTAAGGATTCTGGAATTCAAAACATAACTTGAACCAGACTCAAATACAACATACTCTGTCCTCACAAACACAGGAAAAATGCCATCCAGCTACACACACACACACATGTTCTAGAGATCATGAAGAGTTACTACAGATATGGGTTTTTTTTTTGTCTTAATGAGCCCACCATACCAGTGCTACAAAAATAAAACTGAGAAAAAGAAGTAAAATTCAGGGTTAAAAGTAAGAATATCAAAATTCAAAAATAATTTAGACAGACATGTCTTACTATCCTCTGGACAAGTCAAATTATGTAAAAGATTTCTTCCCTGAGGAAAATTTTGGTTGGATGATCAGATTACTGAATCAAAGCAAAAGAAGAGTACAATGATCAAGTTCCATATTTTGAGACTGTACCTGTCAATAGCTTGAAGATCATTTGCTGGATTCCATGTAGGATCAAACAGTATAACAACATTGGCACCAACAAAATTAAGACCCAGTCCACCAGCCCTAAAAACATAATCATGAAAAAAACCCTTTGAAAGTAAGAAAGGAAGAAGTAAGGGGTTTTTTTCAGTATGTTAGTTCCATATTGGCAGATTTTAAAAAAACAGATAATAAAACAGATTTTACTTAATGAGCCTCAAAACTTTCAACAGATGTACATCTATTTCTCCCTAGAGCTCAAAGTTGAAATTCATCATCTATACCCAATTGTTTGATGGAATTTACAAGCTCTAAAGAAATCAAACTATACGTGCTCTCAACATCCATAAAATATATATTTCACCATATAGCTATATTAGTCATAGCTACCAACAAAAGCATTATGACTAGCTAGATGACTGTTTGACACTAACATTAACTGCAAGACTTGAGGTCAAGCTATATAGACAGACAGTTTTGTTTTCTTTTTTTGTGGGTTGTTGAGTTTTGTGTTTGTTTTGGTTTGTTTTGGCTTTTTTTGGTGTGGGGTTTGTTTGTTTGTTTGTTTTTTAATACTAAGGACCCATTTCTCAAAAAACTTAACATCCAAATAAATTCAGGATTTCCAAATGTCTGTGGAAAAGGAAATACACAAGTAATTTCAGGCAGAAAAATTATTTTGCCAGGATAAAAAAAAAACAGGAATATAAAACCAGAACATTTTAAGTTTAACAGTGAAGTCATCACCACTGTCTGTACTGTAACTCACTAATTCATAGATTGGAGCTTCCTCTTTAAAGCTGTATGTTAAACGTGTCAGTAGAATATAATGGCAAACTCAAGTTCACTATGTGGGGAATTTATCCTTTGCAGAATGTATTTCAGCAGCCAAAAGACTGTACAAGTATTTTCAGTGACAATCAACATCTAACATTCCAAGCAATAGAACTTCCAGAACACACAGATGTTGACTACACAAGACAGTTGGCAAAAAACTTTCCAGGAAAGTACAGACAGAAGACTATGACCAATTCTGTCAACTTACTATGTGCTGAGAAATAAAAAATATACTGTAAAGTATTAATGCATGAAATCTGAGTAAGAGGCCACGTGACCCTTGTAGAAGAGAACTAGGATAAATAATTTCCTAACTTCCAGAAGATTACAAAATTAACGCTGCTTCCATTACTGTATATCAAGCAAGCAAAAAGATCACTTCTTGTCACCTGTGATAAACTACACAAAGAATTGTACTTCTTGTTTTGCTCAGCAAACATGGTTACGTTTACTGCAATTTCACCATTTTCTGTCCCCTCCACTTACTCAGTAACATGAGGAACACTAAAAACAGCTCAGCAGCCTCTGAATTCACAAGCTTTCACAACAGAGTGGGAAGAGTCCACATACGTTTATCTAACCTTCATTTTTATTATTATGTAAATTAATGGAAGAGAACTCAAAAAGTTATGATTACACAACTAAACTACACTGATGGAAGCACAAACTAGAGAGTCTCTCCTAATGCTATGGAGTTACTAACTCCCTCCTGACTTCAGAGACAAGGAAAAGGGACTCATGAAGGTATAAGGGAAGCTGATGGTCAAATTCCATAGCAGATTACAGCAGATGACAGAGATTACAAACAAATGTGTGTGACCAGCACCACAAATCTCTTCGTAACCCTGCCCACATGCAGCAGAGTATCTGAAAATAGTTGGCATCACTTGCAGCAGTCTTTAAGATGATGTCTGACTTCTAATTAAAGAGAGTTAATGTGGATCCTCCTAGCTAGCTCAAACATGCACACTTTCAGTAAAAGAAGGACTAAAGTGACTGGAAAGGCAAAAAAATATCTGCATGTTTCATCAAGTTTCACTGAGTTTTCCTCTGTCCAGAAACACTGAAATTTCTCTTTGTTCCTTTTCTGCCCTTGCCTGGTAACCAACTTCATCCAATATGAAACTTGGAAGTAACAAGAATTGTAACAAAGCAAACAAACAAGAATGGTCATCACAGTTTCAGAAATTTTAGGTGAACACTTTGCTCTATTTCAAAATAATTCACTACCCATCATAAATTGGTAAGTATCCCTGACAGGTGAACACATTCCTGAAGGGACAATCAAGGATTGTGTCAAGTACTTTAAACACATGCCAGTTAACATGCTTAATAAATTACAGTAGTAATTTTTCAGCTCAGTATCACATTTCATGTCCACACTGACATGCTAGTTCTGCTAGTATAGTACAAGAAATTGAGTATCTACAATAAAAATGGAAATAAAATTTGAATAACAACTTTTTAAAACTGTTTCCTCACTCCTACAGCAACTGGAAATTTAAAACTAGGATTCCGACAACTCACTTGTTTCAGATCTTAGACATCCTCATAAAGCAGATGGGAGCAGAAGGGAGGAAGTCTACAGATATTTTAAGCTTCAGCCTACAGCTGTATCTCTATGTTTTCTAACAGAAAGGAGAACAATTCTCTTCCTCAAAAGGTCATCAAGGAAAATTTCAGAGTAACCTGTTTACTAAACACTAGAAAGGCAGAATGGAACAGACTACATTTTCTTACATTGTAGATACAAGACATATGTTAATTTCTTGAATGCTGTTGAACTCTCTTACAATTCTGATCCTATCTTCTGATTTTGTATTTCCATCAAGTCTTCGGTAATCTAGCCCAGATGCCATACAGTATTGTTCCAGCACATCTAGCAACTGGGTGGAAAAATAAAAAAGAAGATTAAGTGTTTACTATTATCTTTTTAATTAAACATAATCATAGAGGCCATGTTTCTAAAATATATTTTCAATAGACCAAGCATTAAAAATGACAGTAAATGGCCACTTTGGAATCAACATCCTTGACTCTAACTGTGATTGTACAACGCTCGAAGTGACCAGCGTTGGTCTGCAGAGGTCTCGCTCAATCCTCCAACCTTGGCTGCCTGTCCCACCTGTACGTGACACTGGATTAGTTCAACCCAGTAAGCTGGCAGACAAATTAAACAGCTTTCTGCTATCTAAGCAAGTTACAATGACTTAAAATATAGTAACTGGGCATCAGAGCCAGTACAGAGAAACATTTTGGTATGCACAGCCAGAGTTCAGAGGGATGGAGTGAGAGACCAGCAGTCAGTCTCGTCTTGAACACTGGGAAGTGCAGCCTAAGACACATGAGCATTATAGTACTGCATCTAAATTTATAATCTCCCTTAAATTACTAAATTATTAGCTATTTAAGACCCTGAACTGTCATCCGCACTATCATTTTTTTAATACTTTTTAGTGCTATCATTACAAACACTTAAGTAAAGAATATCACACCACAGATTGTATCATTTCAGGAAACATATTACTATCTAGGAAGATGCAAGTCAGGGAGCAAGTCCCTTAAAAGCAAAATGCACATCAGTGCTAACACAAAGGTTGTATGACACTTCAGTCGTATTTTGCTGCAACACTGCTCTAACTCAAGACACATCAGCTGGACTCAGTACAGGCTATCTACACCTGAACTAATACAATTATTTTAAAAAGCTCTAAGGAAGGCAGTGTTACATTTGTTCTGCCATCACCATTTTTATCAGGACACAAGGTTTCAATAAGCTTCTGGAGTATGGCACACTGTCCTTATCCTTATTTCCCATAGTACAGAGAGAAAGGTGACAGCTGTCGCCTCAGTGCTTCAATCTTCAGAACCTGTTGCTGCAGTTAATTGATAAAAATCTGATGAAGCTCACCTTTGTAGAAAAGGAGAAAAGAAGAACCTTATCCTTGTTTTTTTGGAAGTGATTTAAAAGCTGCTGAAGGACCTGTAAATGAACCACAGAATACAAACAAAGGGATTTTATCAACAAGTCATCTCACAGGCACTTAGTTGTGTTTTCGACTTTTGAACAGGGTCCACTGTAAGTAATCGATTGCAAAGCCAAACAAAAGCATCACAAAAACCATTACTAACATAATAAATGTGCCAAAGGTAATGGAGATGCTGGAGCTATGCATTTTTCAGTGACCTGCATGGTGATATGACACATTCTACAGCAGGATTTCCAACAGGTAAATTCAGAAACTGTCAGTGCAGAGACTGCAACAAAATGTCACTCATCTCACGCACTAGCTCAGCTTGTTAATTTTTGCATTTAACAAAAGCATAGAGTTCCCCTAAATACACAAAGGTCTGTTTAAGTTTTCTGTACTACAACTGAGGTCAGAACTTCTTGGAACTTGTCTTCTTAAAATAATCAGTGAGATGTATGCCCCTCCCCACTCCCACTCTCGTCTGTTGCTCTGTTTACAGTAGGATCCAGCTTCCCGGACTGCAAAGACCTTGCAATGCCAATAATCCGCCCACACACAATGTTCTTCTGGTGGGGAAGCAAATAATCCAGCGCCTTGTGTATAATAGTGACACTGTTGTTTCCAAAAGAAGCATGTCCACATCTGGCAATGGCAGCTCCAGAGAACCACGCAGAAGCAATACACAAAGGGGAAAGAGGAATTTTCTCTTCCATGTCGGCAGCTTTCTCCCACTGGGCAATAAATATTTTAAAAATTATATTTATTCTGTGATAAATATATATACTGTTAATCAACACTGACTTCACTAAAAGCCTAACAGATCTTTGACAACCAAATAATGATGAGTGTTTATATTAACTTTACAGTTCTGGGTAACACCTAGAATAAAAATGAGTAATTTTACATCACTTGTAAGCCCTCTTGTGTTATGCTAGCCAGCCAGTTACAAGAGAAAACAAGGTACAAAGAAGATTTTTTTTTTTGCCTGGTTTCATTGTACGAGAACACACAAACCAGGATTTATTTTACTGGGGAAAAAATCCACATCAGGTAATTTAACAGGAGATAGATGACTTACATTTGCATTTTATTTAGTCACGTTAAGAAGAAAAGCAGTGGCATGCACTTAATGTAGAAGGCATTTGGCTACTGTATTATTGTTATTATTAAAATGCAGGTCAAATAATGAATTTCCTGTAGGAGAGTACACAAACAAATCCAGCCAGTTTAAATAAAATGGTTCAATGTCACGTCCACTGGGCATTTCGAGGCATTCTGGTGTAAAGAACAGCTCTGATAAACAGGGGAATGCAACGAATGCTTTTGCATCAAAGAAAAATAAATCCTATGCTTGCACACCAGACTATTATCCTGAAATTTGAGATTCTGAAAAAGGTACACTTGATTATACTCAAGCAAAAACATCACACTCTGAAAGCGTTTAAATCCACACAGATTTAAATGAGTACCTCCCTATTACTACACGTTATGATTTGTCTGGTTGTGATGTAATTTCACCTCTCATGTTTAAGAGTACTTTGCTTATATACAGATTTTCAACTTCACCTACAGTGTTTTTAAGTCTTCAAAACCATGCCTGCCTGGATAGAGTTATGTTTAATGGCCGAAGTTACCATTATTTGCAAGGTGCTCCAACAGACTTCCAGTTTC
>NW_008632777.1:11372-19519 GCF_000691845.1 Merops nubicus | reverse complement strand
TGAAATAATGATACTAAGCCAGGCAAAAATAAAAAAATCAATACAGCATAGTTAATCCCAATAGATTTAGATTAATTAAGAACAGTATGTCTGAAGGAAAAAAACATTACTTCAAAATGTCCAGACATTTAATAGAAGTCCTGTTCACTTAGAAATCATAGAGTCTCTGAGCCAGAATTGTAACAAAAATGTAGAAATAATCAAAGTAGTATGAGAATTACTGTAGACTTCTAAAACTATTCTTACTCATCTTCTTTTACAAGCAGCCCCCAATTCTTCTGCGTGGACAATCTGCAATCTTTGTGTTTCAGATGCAATGGAATTATTTGTCCTTACACTTTTCAGGTCCCCACTGTTTCAATTCGTGATAGAACAACGTCGATTTCCAAATAGGGTGGCACACTCATTTCAACTCCCACATATTCAACTATTTAAAGTTAAAAATCTAGGCACGAAATTCACCTTGCAATAGGAAGCGTCCGTAGTGTGTTCTGCAGTATGACTGAGAATGAGGGGATAATTCCACAAAAAAAGGTGAAGCTCGGGCTACATCACTGTGTGTTACCCACCTCCCACTGTACAAGGGATGTACTAGTCACAGGTGCACCATCAATGCTTATACATTTGCACATTTCTTTTACTGGAGCCACAGTGACACGAGCACCAATTTTAATTTGAAGGACTAAATAATACATCATCACTATATACTACCAGGTGAAAGCTAAAGCAGTATTTCGATTAGTTTTGAGATTTCATTTATAGAACAGAAAATGTAAAGTGGGGCAAAGCTATTAAAAACATTTTATTATAATTTCTCTTATTTCCAGATAAACATGTTAAAAATATATAAAGCTCTAGTGTCTGCTGACTCTCCTGACTCCTTTCTAATCATAAGAAGACCTTCTAAATGAAATACCTTCTGCACGACCTTGCTTCTAGAGCATAAAAACCAAAAGCATCCCATAGAGCTTCTGTTTTAAAATTCAGAATAGAAAACAAAAAACTTACACCATCTTATCTCACAAGACAAATCGCTGATGCAATCAGTAGGGAAAAAAAGCCACCACACCACCAGACAGGAATTAACCAATTTTTGGCATTATACTTACTCTGAAGTCAAAATTAACAGACTCAAAACCCATCCTTATCGTTCAACGACGGCTACTGGGCCCACTACATAATACTCCTCCTTCCAGGCACAGACTGGCTCAGCATATTGTTTGTACTAAAATACTGATATTTTACATGAACTGACATGAAATTCAAGTTCCCCTTAAAATAGAAAGCAGATGAATTGCTCTCAAAGTAAGCAATTCTTTCAATAATTCTTAGCTAAATTCTATCCAATTTGCAAGGGACTGAAATAGACACCATATATTAGTAAAATAAAGCATCATATATACAAAACCAAAGGACACCAACAGTAGAAAAATACTTAAGTCTTCTTGGCTATCGTAAAGGCAGCATTTGAAAATGCTTCTATTTTATATTTCATAAACTAAAAACCAAACCAAATAAGCAGAAGCCCTTGTAATGACACAAGCTAATAATTTCCTACACTACAGGAAAGAAAATACCATACTGCTTTGTACCTTTGCCTACTACTATTGCAGTGTAGTGTCCGATCTGAAATTTTTTAAATGTCAGAGGAATAAAATGTTCTTTGAAATAATTACAGCAATTTTAAAACCTTTTCTTTCCTGCTTTTCTACAAAGATCAGTATTGCACTTCTCATCTCTCACCTACCAAACACACTAAAGAAATATTTTTTCAAGACAGATATTACTTCAAAAAAACAAGATTGTATTTTGAAATCCAGTTTCTCATGATATACACTACACTTCAAAAACAAACAAACCAACCAGCCTGCTCTTCTCAAGAATATGTGCTTACTTAAGGTTTGGGTTTTGCGTTTTTGGGAGGTCATGGGTTCCTTTGTCTTTTTTTGTTGTTGTTGTTGTTTGTTTGTTTGTTTGTTTGTTTGTTTGTTTTTTAATTCTAGTCATCTACAATCTATATTAAAAATACCTTAAAATACAGTTATTTTGATCAGTATAGACTGATAAGCTAAAAGATAAAAAAAAAAAAAAAAACACAACGTAAAATGTATCAGGAAAGTCTCTAGTGAGATAGAATGAAGATAAGCATTCACTATCAAAAAGCCCTCCAGGAACTATATGAGTAGCTCACTACGTTTAATCACTTATTTCTCATCTCATTCTACTTATCTCTACTTTGGGCAATTGATGTTCAGAAGAATTTCTTTGCTGAAAGAGTAGTGAGGCATTGGAATGGGCTGCCCAGAGAGGTGGTGGAGTCACCATCACTGGAGGTGTTCAAAAAAATGTGTAGATGTGGAACTTGGGGACATGTTTTAATGGTCATAGTAGCAATGGGTGATGGTTGGACTTGATGATCTTAGAGGTCTTTTCCAACTTTAATGATTTTATGAATTTATCCAGAAAGGTAAACCGGCCTGGCACTTATATCTACTAGTAGCTCAGAGATTCATTTTTCTAACTGGGTGGATCTCCTCACCGTCAAAAGAAAAGTAAACATTTAACCTGCCTGACGTCTCACCAGGATCAAGCATTCAGCAGAAGCTCAGCATACGTAAGAAGATCACAGCCTCTGCTCCCTTGACACCTCAGTTTGCTACCAGCAAAGGCTGAACCCCTCCCACACAGCTACCGCCAGCTGCACAACTGAGAAGATGCTGCAGCCTCTGACAGAACAGATTCCTCCCAACTGAGGAACTGCAAGGAAGCTGCAGGCATAAAAAGCAGACAATGTTGGAAACTGTCTTAAATCAGGCATTTTTGCTTCCCTGTGTTGTTCACCACTGTGTCAAAAAACATATGATGAAAATGATGTAAGACAATGCTGGAGTGAAGTGTGCAACAGCCCCAAGAGACAACTTTCTAGAGAAATGAAAATCAGTTTTACCCAATGAGAGAAGAGCTTCATAAGCAGAGCTGAAGATCATGACTTAGTTTTTACAGGTATGTATTAAATATCTGCTGGTAGCTAATTTAACAATAAAGTTGACTTTTATGATGTAATTAAGTGTATATAACAGTGCTAAGATGCAGGCCTCCCACATGTATGTGACAAAAGAAAAGGAAGATGTTGCTTGCATAATAATAAATCAATAAAGTGATAACAACCACTACTGTTACAAAAACATGGCCCTGCCACTGCCAGCCTGCCTGTCCCAACCCAGCAACTGTGATTAGCCAGGTTTATAGAGAGCAAAAACACATTGCACTCCACTCTCCATAGCTTCTCACCCTCTGGTTACTCTCACCCCCAGAACGCTCCTAAACCTAGTTTACAAACCCATTTTTCTTTTTAACTATCATTACTAATACTTATTTTGCTTCTAGAGAAGAGCTTTACCTTCATTTTTCCACTGTACTTTGGATCTGAAATTGTTTCAAAGGCTGCATCTTTGCTTAGCTGCACAAAATCTGGAAAACTGGCAAACACTTGACTGCATACTCGTTTGATATGTGCTTCCTGGAAGAAAAGCAGAAAGTTTTAACAGGCATTAAAAATTAGAGCTACACTGGGATATAAGTCAGTCACACATGTAGTTAAACAGGTTGCAACAAGTGATCTGCAGACAAAACTTAGAAAGAGTTACATGTTTTTATTCAGTTTGCTACAGAAGTCCTGGGTAAAACATCTCCAGTGTGCTTCAGTTTGCTTCATTTAAAAAAAGAACAAGAAGCTTTGTCTGAAAGTGTGGATTCTAGCTACTACAGAAAAGATGCCCATAATTTCTTCTCCTGGGCAGAGACTACAACAGGACTAGCACAAATGGGCTGTCTCAAGCACTCCATTGGTTTGAGGTGTGCATTACACAACAGCTGGCTACCAGCATTTCTCTTCACCCTCTGACATGATAAGTCAATATGGCAATCCCACATTGTCTCACTGATACAACAGAAAACAATACAGGAAATGCATTTAAACTGTTCAAAGGCCACATAAAGCTCCACTGCTAGAATCTGGGTAGATCTGAACTTGAATATGACCACATGCTTTTTAAGTATTTTTCCAGAGAGGCAGAAAAGATCTCATCTCTCACCTAACACATGTAATGGACTTTAATACTGCAGTTAAGAAATACTACAAAATACCACTTTCTTCAGTAGATTTTGGAGAAGTCATATCACACATCATATATGCTCTAAGAGTCACCAGTTACATCATATATGCTGTAAGAGACAGTAGTCTTAATATGCTCATATATTGTTACTTCAGTCACTGTTTAAACTCTCAAATGTGATTACAACAAAAACTATATACATAATATACAAACAAACACCCACTGAAAACATTTGGGTTTATCCTGTGTGTAAGGCCCTGGAGACTAGCAAACTCTGCCATTGGTGGATCTTGTGAGTTGCTTGCCAGAGTGACAAGATTAACTAATACTGTTGTCTTGTTGAACATTTTCTGCTAAAATATCTTTCTCATTTATTTAAAGAAGCTCAGCTCCAAATATGAAGTGAGAATGAAGTGTGAATATGAATATGAGGAAAACCATGTTCTTATTGCCTAGTCATTTATTCAGACAAAGGCTTGCTCTTACTAGGCACTTGTCATAAATGGAACAGAAATGGCATTGCTAGAAATCACTAAAAATTACTCTCCTCCTAAAACTCTCCAAATGTTTCTATAACCCTTATTTTCAGATATGCTTCAACTAAATGAACATACTGTTGTGTAACATTTCTGTGTAGAAGGGCTGCATTCTGAATTACTGAATGGGACATGAATTTTGAAAAATATCTTCATTTCAGTTAGTTAAGACTTGAAAAAGAGGCCAGCAGCAGTTTTCATCCAAGAGTTTTCATCTGATTTTCCACAAGACCATTTTTAGATATTTCAGAAACTAACCTGCGGCTTGGTAGTGTTTTCTGTCTGCAGCAGGGCAGCATGATTTGCAACCTTCTGTAGGATTGTCAGGTAACTGAATCGCAGTGCCTTAATTGTTTCACCATAAGCATTCACCTAAAAAAAAAAAAGTTTTGCAAACAAATACTCTTGAAAATAATAAATAATCTAAGATGTTATTCTTACAAGGTTTTATGTATTAGCAATTCTAAGTGGTACTACAATTGATCCCAAAGAGATACATACTGTATTTTTAACAGAAATGCAGCAATTTTTTTTTCCTCAACTTTGTGATCCCATTAATAGAAAACACCTTCTCCAAAAAGGAATCCAAACCACATCTATAGTTTGCTAAACATTTCAGATAGTGTGATATCTACAGAAATTACCAAGGTAACTAAGAATCCCTCAGTAAACAAAAAGGCAGTAATTTTAGTTGTGGCTTACTTGTAAATCAACCAGATCTGTATGACTGGCTTCTTACTCTATGACTGCTAACTTTACTTTTCTGTACACTAAAAATGTATAAAGTTTTATAAACATCTCAAGTAACACAATTCAAACAACTTCAAACATTCTACAATGCAGCAGCAGAAACAGCACCAGCTATTTTTCTGGTTATGGTTGGCTGATTCAGTCAATATTTGTTTTCGTCTCCTTTCTCAAGTTACTGAATTTTGCATTTAACTTTGGAATAAGACAGTCCAAAAGAGCACTTAAGTATCTGCAGGCCTGCCTACCATCCTTTGTGAAACAAGTTCAACAGCATTTTACTTTTTCCACAAGACATCACAAGACACAGAAGCCTGCAAAGAACTAATGTGAGTACTCGTAGAATACTGAACAGGCTGATAGGGGGATTCTTTTTAAAGAAAGATGCAGAACACTGTATAAGCTACATCATTTGGAGAAAACAAGAATGCAAAACACACTACAAAAGAATCAAAACAGGCTAGAAGGAAAACAGGGAGAAGCAAGTATGAGAATATGCATCTGAACGTTTAAACGACTCGCTTCATCTGAGCCTACTAAGGGATACAAGCAGAACAAATACAAAGCCAGAGTAATCAAGTGTCAAAGTCCAGAGCAGAGAGAGGAAATCTGCAAAGCTGTCACTAGTGAACAAAGTTCTGCTTGTGCTCTATGTCTTCTGTCACAGTTCTCCATTCAATGAAGCAAATCACACATTTAGTGGCAGAGAATTCAACTGCAGTTACAACACAGGCAAAGCCTAGACAGCTTGCAGGATCCAGGATGCCTCTGATTGGCACTTTCTGCACAGACCATCCGAGGTGCACGGAGTCTGTCTGACACACATTGAACTTCCCAAGACAACACCCTTGTACCACCAACTGCATTACAGGTATGCTTATTAATGCAACACACGAAGAATTCACTGTGTAAATAAAAACCATCTGCTCTGGGCATGCAAAGCAGCTTAGCCGTAATCCCAAAGTGTCTCACCCCATCTTGCTTGTGATGCAGCCACTCCCATGTTTCCAGCTGGGATCTCCCACCTACCTACGCCCTGCTACCACGCAGCTATTTCAGTGAGCTCTTCATCAGCAGTCTCTCTGAAAAACCAAGACTATGCTCGCAAAGCCAAACAGTTCAAATTCTTACTTTGTAACAACAGTTCTTCCTTTTACGGCCACTGTTGCAGGTACAGGGCTCTCCTGCTCTTAACACTAAGTTAACATCCTCTGTCTCCAGCACAGCCTGGTACACCGCTTTCTGGAACTCAGTCAGGGAGCAGTACACCATCTGCCAAAGAAAGAACCCCAAAATCACAATTACGTACAGCATACAATGAAAAGCAAATGAGCACTCCGTCAAAGCAGAGAACGCTGAAAATATTGAAAATAAGGCAGAGAACAAGAATACCTTTGCTGAAATAGCTACAGGAAACTATTCTACCAGCAAAGGAAAGAAAGTTGGAGCTTGACACCAAAGTAGCATGAAATTGTAACCAAAACACACGTATTACTTATTTTAGGCCCTCTGAAATTTCTACAAAGAGTATCAATGTCACGCTACAAGAACCTGCTGTTACATTTCTATAAAACTTTCAGTATGGCTTTTGTGAATGTATAGGAAAAGTGAGAGAAAAACGCCTAACTGTAACTATGGATTCCCTTCCGCTTTGCCAGTTGCTCAATTTCCCCTTTCCTCTTTTAGACACTAGCTGTTGTAGGGCACTACCAAAGGCAAGGAAGAACAGGAGAATAAGCAATGAGAAGGCAAGGATCTACACAGTGCTATGGTCAAAACTCTTATCCCTCTTCTTAAGAGACCATGGGTGGCATCTCCATGACATCCTCAGCCTTAAACAGCAGGAGACAGAAATCCCAAGATCATTCCTTAACCTAGGCCACCCACACAGCAGCGGCACCATGCTGAGCTATAATAATACAGCAGTAACTTGAACATATACTCACATTAACAAGAGAATGAAAAGAGTAAAACCTGCTAGATTTAGAAGAGCAACTGACTGACATTTGTGTTAATTTGTGTTAAGACAGTTTAAATGACATTATTATGCACTAAGAAGGAAGAATAAATAACACATTTTGAAAACATAAACAGCTGCAAACTAATGAATTTGTCTACTTAGAAGGAAAGCACAAATATATGTAATAAGAAATTATCAGAGCTCTTAGCTATAGTCATAAAGTATTATCACTTCATATAATGTTTACAAGAGCACTAGACAAACAGGATTACAGATCTATCAACAATCAGCCTTTGCTTTGGGAATTTCCTTTTAGTTCGTGACCAAAAATGAAGGAGTTAAAATTAAAAGCATACTGCTCCACTCACAAAGTGTTAAGCTGCAAATTCAAAACTCTGTCCTACATAGAACGTCAAGAGATTTACATACATTGCACTGGATTTGCACAGAGAAATACAAAAGTGCACATAAAGCAGATGTGTAAATCACTAGTCAGAAGCCTAGCTGAGCACTTTCACGCTTGATTAACTCCATTTCAACACGCAATCATAGTAATTATGTGAACAAAGCACACTACTGCATGTGCATTTTTTCCAAGGCTCTGGATTCTTCTTAAGTTTGTAAGCCCAAAAGAAAACCAGGAACTACTACAGGCACGATGAAAGAGAGAAAACACAACAGAAACAAAGACAGCAGAGAGATATTCACCAGCACTGTACTTGCAGCATGCAGGCACTCTTACCCTGTCTTCCTTTTTTGGCAGCTGGTCGCTGATGAGCGCTTTGGTTC
>NW_008632777.1:0-11341 GCF_000691845.1 Merops nubicus | reverse complement strand
CCCCGCCCGCCTCCCCCCCCCCCCGCCTGGCCATGGCCCGGCGGCCGGTCGCCAGCTCCCGTTTGGTCGCCGTGTGCCGCTGGCCGTGCTCCACCGGGTCAGAAAACTTCTTCTTGAAATGGGCTCGGCTGCCCAGGAGCCCTGGTACAGCCCTGTGAAAAAAAACCACCAGGGTGGTGTGTGTGTGTGAATGAGGAACGATGTTTTCTTTACTCCAAGGCAGTCTATCTTTCTGCATTGATTAAAAGCATACTCTAAACTGTTTCTGGCTAACAGAAAAAGATCTTGACTTAGCTATCACTAGAAAAATTACTAAAAATAGCGTCTACAAATAGAAACATATACTACTTACACACACACACAGATTTTTCATCTACTTTCTGCAAGGCTCAGATGTTAAAAGATTCCCCTTAGGAAAAGGGCTGCCAACACCAGAAAAAATGAGAGCCTAGTAGACCACCAAAAGTCACAAATATATAGAGCCTCTAAACTACACGGCCGGCTGCTGCTCAGGAACCTAAACTGGAGCCAAAGCAGTCACATTTTCAGTTTTTACTTTTTTTTAATAAAATCAAGTTATGGAGATCATTCAAATTTGCTTAATATAAGAAATGTAACAGCAAAAATAATTTAGTCATCAACAGCAGCACCATATATTGGAACAACCTATTAACAATATCAGCACAATTTCAATGGATCCAAAACAATACTAAGTTTACCATTCAAGTATGTCTTTCCTGGTATTTCAATTCAGTCCGTATATCCTTAGACTTAAGATACATTTGCTTTGTTCCTTCTCTGTAAAGCATCCATCCCCAGCAGGTCTTCTATGTTTCGATTTATGTCTCAGGTTAGTTCTATCTCTCTCTGCATTAAAAGCTTTTCTGGTCAACATTGTTGCTTTGCAAATACGTGTACTTGTGTGCTTTGAAAAACAGCAAAATATTACTACTTTTATCTTCCAAGTCAGAATGACCTGCACATATTGGATTGAACAAAGGCACAACATTTTTCCAGGCTGTGTAAATATTCTCTATCTACTGTGCTGAGGACAAAAGAAGAAAAAAAATGGGTGTCCTTAGAAAACAAAGCTAAATATAGAGAGAGGAGGAAAAAAATTATATAGGAAGATCTCCAAATGTACTAAATAACTGCGAAATTCATATCAGGAGCTTACAGCCATAGATGTAGTGGAAAAACACACTTACATTCTCACAAAATATTGGGTTTTTTTCTTGGGGAGGAGGGCTGTGGTCTTTTGTTGTTTTGTTTTGTTTTGTTTTGTTTTGTTTTGTTTTGTTTTTTTCACACAGATGTTTCCATATCATCCAGCTCTATGCAAATCTTACTACACGGCTAACATAGAGGTGTTTAACCACAAAAATAAAGAATATATTTTATTTACCAGTCCATAACACACCAAAGTTCCTTCATGTTGTTTTGAAGAATGGTTCCAGTAAGACCTATGCGAACACTGCATTTTAATGACTTCATAGTTTGAGTTACTTGAGCCTTTGGATTCTTGATTCTGTGTGCTTCATCCACTATCACAGCAGACCACTCTACACTGCAGATCAACAAGAAATTTTGTGTTAACTAAAACTAGTTATTTCATCATCACATACACACATAAAAAGTCAAGTCAGACACACAAGTAGCTGTCATTATTACAAGGCAGTATAAACTTTCTTATTTTCCCATTTTAAATTGTATTATACTACTCAGCTACTTTATATTCTGTTTGTTTACTAAATTCAGTTGCCATATTTGAATATGGCTAAACTACACAGCCAAATAAATGAACTTGTTATCTCTATTACATGCTTTCTGTGAAGAAAGCAGCTTTCAATCTCCAGAGCAATCAATTCACCTCACTAGCACTAAATCCTTTCAGACTTAAGATTTAGAAAACTTAAATAAATCTCTGAAGGCAAACTATTGAAACATGCTTAACATAGGTGTGCTTCATTTTTCCAACAAAACCTGAGGCCCAAATATCTCCCAACACCTAAAATGACAAGATCTGCAGATCCACTGACAACACCAGCTGCTATAGGCAGGCTACTACTGCTAGCTTTTCAGACAGCTTGCCCTCTGCTTCCAAGATGACAAAAGGAAAGAGGACCATTAGATTCAGATGAGAGGCTAAGTACTTGGGAACATAGCCACCAAAGGAAAGGCAAAACCCCTGGTATGGAAATGCTGACAGCTGTGAAGTAAATACAGTAGGAGTTCTAATACAATTAGCCATCAGAAGCACCTTGTTCTGTTAAGTCCATCACGTAATTAAAACTGTACACACCTACACATATATAGCTTGTATATATGTGTAGGTGTGTACAGCTATAACTCAAAAGTTTTTAGGATTCAGGAATTTCATCAAGCTGGTGAAAAGTGCAGACAACAAGGAAAATATCTTTTGCACGTTTGCTAAGAAGTTCAGGGTTTTTTTTCTCCTTACATTATATTGAAAGATAGAAATATCTTCTGTAGATCTTTTAGCTACCACTGGTTTTCAGACAGGCAATTCCTGCATCCTTTAGAGAACACTTCATGAATGGGTTAACAGCAAAGGCTAACTTTATGAAAAGTACTCAAACACTTCTCCCAAGCATCCTACTATGAGGACAGTTAAATATAGTGTAAACTCCTCAGAAACATTTAAATGGGATTCTCCTCTTCAGCACAGGGAGTCATTGGATTTAGAAGTACAGTTATTACACAGAAAGTATAAGTACTTGCAAAGAACAACACAAAATTAGACAGTTAAAATTATGTTTGTAGAAAAATACGTTCTAAAAGATAATTACCTGTTAAATTCATCCAAATAGAGGCGAAGTATCTCATACGTTGTGAGGGCTACTTCGTACTTCCCTTGCCTGATGCGACTTAAGTCATCATCTTTTTTACTGCCATGTAAGACACAGACCTTAAAGTACCCCCATGTCTCTAATTCATCCTTCCAGTTGTAGAGCACTGAAAGAGGGGCCACTATGAGGAAAGTCTGAAAACAAATAGATGTTACAGGATTAGTGGTAAAACCACTACAACACGGGAGTTTCTCAGTAAGGAAAGTCAAAATCATGAGATCTATTTGACTGCTTGGAACAGTTTGAATTGGTTAATTCTATTATTTCAAAGCATAGTATTAAAAATATCCAGAGCCAATATAAATTCAAAAGTAATCAGTTTGCTCAAAAGTATGTAAACAGTACTCAAGTTTTACTCTAACAACAATGACAAGACATGAGATACCATCATTTTGCTTTGTTACAGCATCTGCACAACATAAAAAGTTATACAAATGGAGAAAGCAAATGGATGAGGAGGATAAGCAGCTTCCTCCAATCCACAACTCTAGTCACCAGACTACTTCAAAAGAGAAAGACCTGAAAAGAGTTTAAAAATTTAAGACAGCTCATACAACTCTTTTAATATCATAGATCAATCAGTGAGGTGGAAGTGATCTCGGGAAGTTTCTAGTTCAACCTTCTAGTCAAAACAGGGGCAACACTGAATTCAGACCAGGTCATTTAGGGCTTTCCCAACTCAGCTCTTCCAACACCTCTTCAAGAACGGGCACAGTCCACAACCTCTCTCTGTAACCTGTTTCAATACTTGATAGTCCTCAAAGTGAAAAATCCTCTTCTCTTATTCCATGTCAGAAGCATTTCTGTTTGGTGATATTCCCCCGCCCCAGCGTCTGTCCCTTCACCTTTTCCTCTCTGCCTGTTTTTTCCTAAAGGAACCTGTATCCATTATTCACAGAGCTACAGTTCTATGAAACATTTTGACAGTCAAAAATGCTAGCTAGTCTAATAAAGTAAAAATAGCAATGGAAAACAGTAATTACACAGGTCCTGTGATGAGCAAAATTAAAATGACCTCCAGATTTTTCTCATTCACACAGAAATTTTACGTGTATCTTTATCTGCTGTAGCTGTATTTGATTACCTAGGTTATCATCCTTACTTCTGACATCTTTTAAGAAAATGTGTTCTCACAAGAGTATAAGCAATATATTTTCCAAATACATATATTTTCCTTAATGATTTAAATATCCTGTTATTATAGACACACACACTTTTCCTACTTTAGAAACACAATCACACAAAAGCCTAATGTTCTAGTCACTGATACAGGCTTTTCAAAGTACTCTAGCCACAGATCTCATCCTGGTATTTCCAAATGTTTTGTGTTAGTGCAGATCAACAGTATCAACAGATTATACAGTAACAGCTAGACAATGCATTATGGCAGTTTGGAAAAGTGAGGGCTTCCCTAGCACAGGGAGGCCATGAACCTCTAATCTACCCAAGCTGTGAACTTTTAAAAATGAATATATGTAGATTCCTAATGCAAAAAAAAACAAACAAAAATTTCAAGTATTGTCTTTTACTAAAATAGTTAAGCTTGTATGACTAAAAGTTGTACCTTCTTGGGGTTACACTTTGATTCTTTATTCATTGTCCTCAGTAGAAATTCTGGCATATTATTTTCAATATCCTCACGTGTTCCCTTTTTATGCAACACTGCAGCCAAAAATGAAATAACCTTCAGGAAGAAAACAATTCATAGTGATTATACAAAAGAAATGCAAGCAGAAATTGACTGAGTTCCACTGAAAATAAACATTTAGGACAAAATCTTGGATGGAATTTAGTAAAGTAGTTGGGGGGGGATTTGGAGTTTTTGTTTGTTTTCAATTGATCTTAGTTTTTAAAATCGGAACCCCTTCCCTTTGAGAACCCTGAATTCATGATAAGAGTAATTAATGGCTCTATTTTACTATTTTACTCTTTCATCCTCTGAGGGAAAAATCCCCAAAACACAAAAAAGAACATGAATGAGCCACCAAAAACTACAGATGAGGTGTGCACTGCAATTTTGCATTTTCAGGAAGACACCAGAATCTTAGCTGAGGAAACAGAAGGAAGAAACCTGATAACTATACTCCCAACCCTGCTCCTGCAAAAGGAAGAGGCTTAAACTAGAGGTTAGATTTTTACTAATATATTGCTTTGCTTATGTTCCATTCATTCCAATCCCTGTTGTTGCCTTCAAAACCGCTTTTTTTTCCTGTTGTATCTGGTCTCTATTCTCTCCTATGCCTCAAGCCAGTCAAGGTGATCTCCCTTTGATTATGAGAAGACACTGATTATAAGAAGACACTGATTATAATACACCTCAGCAAGAATGAACATCCCAGCGTAGGGATTCCAAGCTGCTCCAGTGGTAATTCAAACCAGGAATAAAGCACAGAGATACCTGGTCCAAATATGCAAATCCATAAAACCCACTTGGGATAAATGGTATCCATGGAGCTAGGAAGCAGCAAGGTACTGGATGCATCCTCAGAGAGGTGCCCTTATTCTGAAAACCCAAGAGGCCCCCTTTATTCAGAGCAGCCAGTTCCTGCCACTTCCTTTTGCAGCTGCTCCACAGCTGCTCAAAGCAGGGCAGAGGTAAACATGTCAGCTGTAGATTTGAAAAGAACAGAAAAGAGGTGGTTTCCAGAGCTTTCTCTCTCTAATGATGCGGGGAAGAGAATCAGCCTGGACCGCAATAGTGCAGGAAAAATACCCAAGAAGAGTGAAGGGAGATGAGCAGAGGAGAGAAAACCCATCACATACAGAGCCATTCGGGGGGGGGAGGAGGGAGGCAAAGAAATACATAGAAGAAAATCAAACATTTTTATTTATATAAGCTAAGAGGAACTGTGAGTCTGCATGTTTCACTTTAATTATTTTTTTAATCCTTTTGAGAACAAGAATAAAATTCAACTGAACATAAAATCTCCATGTGTCTTCCAGATCTTCCATTTTTAGAAGAATTAACTATGCATCACAAATTTTTACCAATAGCAAAGGCTGTAAAAGGGCAACTCTATTGAGAAACTCTTCCAGATAAAGCAGGCAGCGACCTAAAGGCCTTCATAAGAAACCTGGTGCAACCACATTAAGAAACAACGTAATTCTACTTGCTGTCACATCAACTTCAGCTTGAAATGACAGTGCCATACAGTCAGGCCAATTTAAGCAAAAAATCAGTTCAGAAGTACAAACAACATTAAAATGCATAAGTTTTCTAGAAAAGTTTTTATCTCGTAAATCATCCTATCATTCAGAAATAGTAAGGTTCAGGCAACTGATAAACATAAGACAAGTTTTCTGTAAGACTAGATCAGTTATTTGATGAATTTTAACTAATATTTACTCTTTCGTACATACTAATCTTCTCTAAACAAGCAAAGTGCTCTTTTACTGCATATCCTCTGCCTGTCCTGAACCTAAGAATATAAATACTGTGTTTTATAAAAAATACACATGATTCTCTTCAAAACCTCTACCTTTCTTCTGCCAACTTGACACTGTGATTAAAATAACTATCAGATGTGAAATCCACAGATGAACACACTGCCACTCTGTGATAAACACGACCAAGTCACTATAGAATCAACTCTGAGATTCAAAAAATACCAGAGATGTAAGGAAGACAATTTTTTTCTCCTCATGATTTACTACTACCTTATATAGTTACATGTTACATTACATGAAACCAGATCATATGCAGTCCTGAGTAGAAAAATTTCCATAACTCCAGACTTCCTAGACGGCTAGAGACACGAAACATGGCCGAGCCCAGGTGAAACACAAGGGGAACGGACAACGGTTGGGTTCAATAAACACGTTAGCAATTCAGCAGCAGCTACACAAATCCATGGCACACCTCTAAATGCTTTATCCAGAGTCGTTTTGCCAGTTTAGTTTACTCACTCTTCTTGTCACAATTGCTAAAGAAAAACAATTCTTCTCACTGAAAGGCTTCTGTTAACATTTGCTAAATGGAAGGGCAACAGACAGTACACCCTGCATTTGTCAGTGAAGGAATGACCTTCATTTGAAACAGAAAAAAGAGGGGAACAAAGACTAGGATTCAAGCTGCTAACTTAAAACTAAACAGATTAAAGAGCATTTTAAACATGAAAACACCTTAATTTTAGTAAAACAAATAAAACATTTGGGCCACACTGACTCAAAGCATAATGGAATAAAAACAGCTATACTTCGTCCTTTCATCAACCCAAGTTGTATTTCCAGAAGAGTGGTAAAAATAACATGGAACATCTAGGCACTTTTTCCATAGATGGCAGTGAATGTGTCTGCTCGTTCTCGTTCCAGATACAGTTAAAGTATTTGTTTTCAACAGAAAAAGAAAAAAGACATCTGAAGAGCTACAGCCTGATAAGTGCTGTAAGCATTTTTAGCATATTTCAAATGCAAACTCATTTTGTGCCACACAGGTATCAATCATAGTAAATCCACCATAAAATGAATACTAACATTTCAACAACCGTAATAACCCATGCTTACACTTGAAAGGGGCCACATCCCTGTTCTGTGGCCTTCACGAGTTGATCTTAAATCAGCAGTGGCACCTGGCTTCAAGTACTGTCCTGGATGGTCACGTCCTGCCTCCTCCAACTCCACAACAGCAAAGTGAGGTCAAGCCCCATTGAGGTGTCTTTTCTTAAATATGTTATTGTTTAAAAAGATCTACAACTCACAGAAAACACACTGCAAAAAAATTAATCTATTCTTTCACTGTAAAAATCAAAAAGAATACCTGTATTGTCTTTCCAAGGCCCATATCATCTCCAAGAATACATCCCCTTTTATTAGCATAGTGTTGATACAGAAACTGGGCTCCTTCCCTTTGATAATCACGTAGGTATCTGTTAATTGTATACGGGATAAAATCGCCATTGTCAGATAATTTAAAAGCAACTGCAGGAGACGGAAGATTTTGGTCAGGAAAATAAGGCTTTTCCAGATCACCATCATCAAATATTAAGCTTTTCCAGGGTCCTCTACTGGCTTTGACTCTACAAAGTTTACTTGTTAGTATTTTCCTTTCTTCAGACTCTGAGAATGATACAACAGCAAATATTTTTCCATTCTTGTCCTTTTCAATAGAGGATATTGTTCCTTCATGAAGTTTCCCATTGTCAAGAGAAGGCGCAAGGCACTTATCCCCAATATGCCAATTATCTATTAAAAAAAAAAAACAAACAAAACACACACATAGTGATAATCTGGACAGATGTACACATACTTTTACTTTGTCACAGTAATAAAATACTGGCTATAAATTCACTTGACAAAATGCATACAACTTAAGATAGAAGACATTATTGAAGGGAGCACTAGAATCAGGATACGAGTTACTGTTTAGAAACAAAACCTGAGCTAGACAATACTACAGTGTGCTGAAACACTTCTATTTTATAAGTATCTGGAAGTCGGTATGAAAAAATCTGATACAAAAGCCAAATTCTGACACATTACCTTGTTACACCATGGCTTCACCCAGGCCATCACTACACTAAGCCTGTAGGCATCAGGGTGTTACAGTAAACAGACCACGTGACCTGGTCAAAAAGGCCTTCTAGATTAGACACAATTCTGATCTACCTGAATCTAGTACTGCACCATCAATCCATTGTTTCGTAACTATAACCACATAGCAAAACATCACCTTTCTCCTAACGAAGGCTGGAACAGCTCAGAGAAAGCCCCAAAAAATTTATGGTTACAACCAACAGGACTGTACTTTAGGAACACATAGTAGCATACATAGCTTGCCTATATTGTTCATAAAAGCAGCTAATTAATCAGTAAATTGTTTACATAGCTCTCAAGCTCAGAACTGTTGAAATCTGTTCCTCTGTGTGGTCTCACTACACCCTTAATACAGCCTATCAAATATTAGCAGCAGACATAACTGAGCTGCTTCATTTTCAGCTGCTCATTTTCACACTTCATGTACAAATCTGGTTTTTAAATGGTATGTATACTGCTAACAGAAAAAGAAGGTAAGAACAGCAGTCCACCACTGTCCAAAAAATCCACATCGTACTGACAACAACAACAGAAAAACAAACACAAAATAACTCAAATTAAAAAATAACACCAGGCCTTCACTCTTCGTAATAAAAAGACCGTACTTGTAAGTAATGGTTGCAACAAAGTCTTCCAAATCTGCACGGAGGAAGTTCTGTCCTTTTGAGTCTGTGGAAGCAATTTCCAACATTCCCCTACTCAGCCATCCCAAAACAAAGAAAGCGAGATGCAATTAATTTCAGAACTATTTTTGTTTCTTGCCTATTTGTTGCAATAAGTTCTGCTACTTCTGAGAAAGTAATTCTCAACAGCCATGAAAGACACCAAAGGTTTTCATGGGAAGAAGCACAGAGAGAAAGCACAGAGCAGAGAGAATTTTGCATGAGAGCAAGCATTCCTACTTGACACCTATGATCACTGCTAGTGCATCTTTCTGGGCATGACAACTCAGCTACTTTCCAGAAGTAAGGAAAAGAGAAGTCCTGAAGGCAAGGAACTCCACCTTCCACCATTTTTAGTTTACTGCACAAAGCTCACAGAGAAGATAGATTCTTCTCCCCAGCTCCTGGAAGCATACACTTGCAGCATTATCCTCTAGAATGTATTAGTTAGATCAGTGATAATTATACCCCATTTGAAAAAATTAAATTATATACACTAAGGAAAAAAAAAAAAAACCAAACAAAAAACCCCCCCAATAAATAAACGCAAAACATCCACTTAGCTCACTATTCTGCAAGCGACAGTGGCCGTAGGTTGACATCCAGGTAACAACAAAAATAGTACAAGCATATAGAACACCCCTTTTCTAAAATTCTTTGATCTTAAGGTATTCTTTTAGCTACAGAGATTTCCTGGGCCAGGTGTGGTTTGCCTCTTCCTCTGAGAGAGACGGATGGATCTCTCTCTTCCAGATAGCTCCATTCCCCAACCAACAAACAAAAATTTCCTGCATGTAGTGTCTTCTGACAGGTCTGCTCTCTTAATAACTGTCAGGCTTCTGCCTGCTACAAACTTGGATCCCACAACCTGAGTTAATGGCCTATTAGTTCTTCTGCTAGCAAGATTACAAACGATGACGTCTCCACTAGACTCATCATTTAGCAGATCTCTTTCATAATGCCCACCATCATCCATACTTCAGAAGTTCAGCCACACACCCTGCGTGACCTGTGCATAAGCTGCTCCATACCTCCAGCCATTCGCACAGATCTTCACAGAGACCTGAAGCTCAGATGTATCTTTCAGAGGCAAAGGGCGAGGCACAGATGGTACGTTCAACAAATCATACAGAACTAATGCTTAAGGCCTTTAAGGCCCTTTTAAGGCCTTAGTACTGACTCTCACACACACACAAATCGATGCAAAAAATGCGCACATGAGCTCTCCCAGTAACATATATGTCTTTGAGCAATTTCTCAAAAATAGGAAGACTGAAAACAATGAAACTAGATACATACCACATACTGTCACATATGCAAAACTGAGTTTAAAATAAAAGAGCATTTCTGTAATTACTGTCTGCTACAGTAATATCTGAAATGACACATGATATTAGTTTAAAGCCTCTTTAGGTGAAACTACGACTTATGACCCAGCCTCTGTTTTCAACTAAGCATTTGCGTTAAATGACTATGACTTGTCATAATTAGAGTTCCAGGTGCAAAGTGGAATAAGCCGCACTAACCAATAGTTTCAGTATTACCAAACTCCAAATCTAGTGTGAAACAAGAAACAGAATAAGAAAAAGGGCAACAAAAGAAAAGCAGTGGTGTTAAGGATGCCATTGCTAAAAAAAAAAAAAAAAAAACAGAAAAAAATTGCTATACAAGCCAAAGCATTTTAACTAATCTGATCCACTGACTTCTTGGGGTTTGAACGAGGACTGTAATTCAGGTGGGGTACTGCATAAAAACAAAGCGAATTATCTGTTTTGGCTCCCCAGCATGGGTTCGGTACACTTGCCATCAGGGAAGAAAGCTGGTGTTTAGGATGCCTGCCTATACTTACCCCTTTTACCACAGCTGAAAACAGATGTGCCATTATATACACTAACTGTACTAAACCATACTGATAATGGCTTACTGTCACACACTAGCCCCACGCAACAACTACTCCCCTACATAAAAAAAATAGATCAAAACTATCATGAATGCTTTCTAACTGTTGAGGTTTGACCACTTAAGGTAGAGCGCCAAGGTTTTTTTACACTCCAATACACGCCTGTGAAGCAAAATCCCAAGGACGCCACAAAGTAAAAGCGTCGCCCTTCTTAAACTGCGAGGCTGAACTACAGGGTCGATAAACGCGCGGTCACGGAGCGCCCCGTCACTTCCGCGCCCGCTCCCGCCTTCCACCTGAGCAGACAACGAGAAGCGCCTGAAGCTCCGGGAAAGCCCCATGGAAGGTGCTTACCTGGAGCAGCATCGCACATTTTA
>NW_008632776.1:0-3737 GCF_000691845.1 Merops nubicus | reverse complement strand
CCAGAGGTCACTTCCAACCCCACCACGCTGAGATGCTGTGACAAGAAGTCAACCAGACTCCCCCATGACCTGGGGGTGTACATGATGACCATACTGCAGCCCAGTCCAGGGCTGTAATATCATCTCTCCCTACCCCTTATTGTAGGAAAAGGAATAAAAACTGATTTGGGAGCTGATGGTTGATGATGTGCTGAGTGCCAGCTCCATCAGAGAAGGGTAAAAACATGGGTAGGGAAAAATGTGATCAGGTACATGAGAAAAGGACACCCAAACTATGCCTGGGAGCAAACTGAGCAATAGAACCTAAGCATTAAACAGCCCCTTCATCTTCCTCATGCAGAGGATGCAGACCCACAGTTTGCTCTCTGCCCACCCATGCTGGAGGCTTCTGCCTCTAGGTGTGTGTAAGAGCAGCTCAGAGCAGACAAGCTCCTCTGGATATTCTCATATCACAACGAGTCCCAGCTCCACATGGTTTGTACCTTCCCCAGTGTAAATAATCCTGGTGAGCAGCACACACCCTTTGGTGTTGTCATCAGCTGATCATTTGCAGGACAAGTGGCTGATAGGGGTAAGCAGGGTTTGCAGGTGAGCTGAGGAAGGGCACTGAGTTCAGGGAGAGCCTTTGTGTGTGCCCATGGCAGCAATGTGGGTTAGGATTTCTGGCACAGCACTGAGGTGGTACAAGGAAAACATTGCAGGACAGCCATGTGATGCACGAGGAGAGGCAGAAGTAACAAGGTCTATTTAGCCTGGAGGAGAGACAGCTGAAAATGAGGTGAAGTCTTCACAGAATCCTTTTGGTTGGAAGAGACCTTCAAGATCATCAAATCCAACCATTCCCCCAGCACTGCCAGGTCCCCACTGCCCCGTGTCCCTCACCCCACATCTCCACAGCTTGGAAACCCCTCCAGGGGTGAGGACTCCACCACTGCCCTGGGCAGCCTGGGACAAGGTTTTCTACTGGGAAAGAATTTTTTTTCTAGTTGTCCAACCTAAAGCTCCCCTTCAACTACCCAAGGAGAGATTACAGAGGAGACAGCAGCAGAGGTTCACAGGAAAAAGACATGAGGCAACAGACAGGGGTTACAGCAAAATGAATTCTGACTGGATTTTAATATAAGATTGAATTATTATAATCATCTTTTAACATGAGGGTGACCAAGCACTGGCCCACCAGCCCAGAGAATCAATGAGATCTCTGTCCTTAAGAGAAATTAATAACTGGCTGGGCAAGGTCTTGAGGAAGGGCCTGATCCCACTTGGAAGCTGGCTCTGCTTCAAGCAAGGGATCAGACCGGGGTCCCCTCCAACCCAGCTCACCTTGTGTGCTGTCTCTAGACTCAAATTTGGGTGCACAAGTGCCACATTCACCTGCAAGTCAGGAAAGGAAGGGGAGCTGCTGCTGGTTTCTGAGGGGAGGAGAGCTCACGTGGAGGCACCACGGAGCAGCCAGCTCCAGGGACCCTGTGGCAGCCTCTGCCATCTGTCAGCTCCACCACCACGAACCACCCATCTGGCACCTGAGAGCACCCACCAGGCACCTCTGAGCTGCCTCACCACCCAGCACCGAGTGCAGAGCCGTGGCCAAAGGTCTCACAGGAGAACCAGTGGCTCTGAAGGAGGAACAGCCCCCACCAACCAGAGCAAAATGAAAAGAAAGGTGCAAAGGCAGCTCCGGTAAATGTTTAACGTGGAGTAATGTTACCAACAAAGTTCACAGATGGTGAGTGGAGTTTATCTGCTTCAGATTTCCTCACGCTATGCAGATGAACATGCTGGATTTTCTGCTGCCTCCACCAAGCTCTTTTATTGCATTTTGGAAGCAGCACATTTACACAGCCTCATGTTGCCTATGATCACAAATATAAACCAGTGAAGATCTTTTCAACCCTGCTTAATAGGAAAGAAAAAAAAAGCTCCATGTGCAGGACCAGACTGCCCCAGGGGGCACTCAGACTACAAGGAGTTCAGCAAACAGTTGATGCAGACACTTGCACTGTGTAAATGTTTGCATTACACAAATATTTATTGCAGTTAAAAATTGATAAAACCAATCTGAAGTTTCTCCGTGCTGAATGCTGAGGATTTCCAAAACACAGTCACAGAATGGTTTAGGTTGGGAGAGACCTTAAAGATCATCTAGTTCCAACCCCCTCCTATAGGCACGGACACCTCCCATTAGACCAGGGTGCTCAGAGCTCCATCCAACCTGGTCTTGAACACATCCAGGGATGGAGCATCCACAGATTCCCTGGGCAACCTGGGCCAGGGGCTCACCACCCTCACAGTGAAGGATTTCTTCCTAATTTCCCATCTAAATCTCCCCTCTTCCAGTCTGAAGCCATTGGCCCTTGTCCTGTTACTGCAAGCCCTTGAAAAAAGTGCCTCCCCAGGTTTCTGGCAGGCCCCTGGCAGCCCCCAGCAGGTCTCCCCAGCTGGAGCCTTCTCCTCTGGGGCTGCCCCAGCCCAACTCTCTCCTGCTGGGCTCCCAGCAGAGGGGTTCCCCCCTCGGGGCATTGCTGGGGCTCCTCTGGCCCCGCTCCAGCAGCTCCCTGGCTCTGCTGTGCTGAGGACTCCAGAGCTGCCCCAGCACTGCAGGGGGGTCTCCCAGAGCTGGCAGAGGGGCAGGGTCCCTTCCCTGTCCTGCTGCCCACGCTGCTGGGGGGCAGCCCAGGCTGGGGCTGGCATCTTGTAATTAGAGTAAATCTCATATTGTGGTCAAAGATAAGCAAGCATCAGAAGGTGAAGAGAACAAGAGGAGAGGAGTGAAGGAAGTGAGGGCTCAGGCCAGTGCTGTAAAGCACCAGGGAGGTAACAAACCCTGAGCTTTAGGGAGGGAGGAATTTATTGTGTTTATCAACAAACTCTGAAAGTTTACAGTGTCCAGCTGCACAAAGCCCAATCCTGCTAATCCCCTGGCACGGGGCAAAAACAGCAGAGAGTAAAAAGTAGTTATGCTTAATATTAAATTTTAAGTTAAGCCAAGAATAGAGATAAAAAAGGAACACAGCTCTTGAAAAATTCTAGTGCATTTATTTTTGTATTAGGGAAAGGTATTTTTCAAGAGATGCTTTTTTGCACTTCATCAAAATCAGAAGCATCTGCTCTTCCCTCAGCTTGGTTTACTGAACAACACAGCTCACTACTAATGAAGATGAAATTCAAATGTCATCTAAAGCAGCAATTAAAAAAATAATTGAATTTTTTTGCCTACCTTAAGAATGTTATTGTATTAAGCTCACGCTTGCTTGTCCTCAGGCACAGACTTCCTAGTGATTTACTGATGATTTTAAACTCTCTATCATAATTGTTAATACCACAAACTACTTAGAACCTCGATTTTAAAAGCCTATTAATTTTTGGAAAGCACACAAGAAACTGCAGGCACGAATCACCATCATTTCACCTCTTCAGCTGGGTATTAAAAATTAGCTCGATTAAAGCAAAATGACTCTGAGTCAAGATGAGATTTCTTCCTCTTCCTGCATATCAATTCAGTGCGTGACACCAGGAGAGTGCTCCCAGGCTGCACTTGCAGGTTTTGGGAGGTTTTTAGGAGTGAGAAGGTTGTTTCTTCTGTAGATGTGGTGAAAATAACATGAGAGAATTCATCTGTGTGCCTTGTTTTGATCTCAGGTTGGTCTAAAGATTTCTTCCACTACAAAACAACTCTGAGTTTTCTGTTAAGACCAAAAGAAAAATACAACCATGGGCTGGGTTTAATTTTTTTTTTT
>NW_008632775.1:11153-11392 GCF_000691845.1 Merops nubicus | reverse complement strand
CTTCCGGAGCCGCTGAAATTTCCAAAGAAACGATCCAGGCCTTTCTGGAATACAGTGCTGGGCACTGCGATACCTGCGGAGTTCCTAAAACGCCACCAGGACATCTAGAGACATTCGCCAGCAGCAGGAGAAAAGAAGCAACAAACCCCCTGCAGATGATCTCCCCACAGACACACTCCATCAGCAGCATTTCCCCCCGCAGGCTTCCCCAGCCTGTCGAACGCTCTCCCGGTGCAGCA
>NW_008632775.1:3023-11050 GCF_000691845.1 Merops nubicus | reverse complement strand
CCGGGATGGGGCCGAGGCTCCTCACCCAGGCTCAAGAAGCAACACAGCAGAGCAGGACGCAAGGGGCAGCTCTGAAACCTTCTCCCTCAGCTCACCCACACGTGGCCGGCACCGCAGCATGACTGTCCCCCACTGCCAGCCGTGGGGCAGCGTGTGCCCTGCCGGCAGCACAACCCCCAGCAGCTGTCAGGCCACTTTGCTCCCGCTCACGATCTGGGTGGGAAGGACTGGGGAGTAGGACATGCCACAGAAGAAGTCTGTTACAGCCAGGCTGCTCCCGAGGCCTGCTCCCTGCTCCTCTGCCAGAGCTGTGCCCCCTCTCCTGCCAGCCTGCCCAACCCTCATTGCCTCAGCTCCTCCACACCAAATTACAGCACAGGGGAATCCTTCCTCTGCTTCTGCCACTCTTGATGCCAGTGTCCTGGCTAAGGAAAGGTGGGAAGGGAGAAGAACTGGGGTGTGGAAGCCTCACCATGGGTGTTATCACCTCTTCACTGCTGAACAGCTCCCCAGGGAGCCTGCTCCCTCCCCTGGCACACAGACACACCGGTGTGCGACACCCATCCACAGGGACCACAGCAGGAACTCCCTGTGAGCAGAACACCCAGGACCAAAATGACCCTCAGGAACACTCCCGAGGCAGTGCTGTGCATTTTCCAGAGGGGTGGCCAACGGGATGGACCCAACTGTGAACCTTGGCTGATGTCACCAAAAAGGAGCTGTGCATAGGAGCTGGAGCCATCCCACATCTCACACTGTCATAGAATCGTTAAGGTTGGAAAAGACCTCTAAGTTTATGAAGTCCAACCACCACCCAACACTACCATGACCATTAAACCATGTCCCCAAGTGTCACATCTACACATTTTTTGAACAACTCCAAGGATGACGACTCCATCACCTCCCTGACCAGCCTGGGCCAATACCTCACTACTCTTCAGGAAATAAATTCTTCCTAATATCCAGTCAAAACCTCCCCTGGAGCAACCTGAGGCCATTTCCTCTCATCCTATCACTAGTAACCTGATGTGTCACCAACCCACATCCAACAATATGCATCAATTATCTTCTGTAGGACCTTTCCAGACATGTCTGCTTCTTGCACTTGGCAACCACAAAGCACCACATGCCCAGCAGTTGTAAATGTTCTGTCCACGTAGCTCTCATGTATCATTTTTACCATCACCCATCAAGTGCTGCTGCCAGCAGTGTCAAAGTGACTCTCCATGCACTGTATCATCAGTTTTTCCAGAAGAACTTCAGCAACCCAGTTGGTTTGGTCTGAATTTCTTCTCTGATGCTTCACCTGTGGCTGTATCTATCTCAGGAGCCATTTTCTGTCTTCTACCTAACTCTCCAGAATGACAGTCCAGGTGAGGCTGGCAGGGACCACAAGAGGCCACCTCGTCAAACCCCCCCTCCTCAAGCAAGGCAACCCAGAGCTGACTGCCCAGGACCATGTCTGGCTGGCTTTTCAGCATCTTCAGAGATAGAGGCTCCATGACCTTCTTGATGCACTTCCTGCCAGCTGGGTTGCTGGGTGTGCCAGTGGTTTATCTTACAACCCAATGCAGAGCATCAGCCTGGTTGGATCCTAGGACGGCGTCCTCCCCGTTCACATGGGGAGGAGTATGTTGGACATCTCTTCTGTGGCTGCTCCTCTATCAAACTGCTCCTCTGGCTGCTGTTGTGATGCACAGGCTGCTGGACAGGCTCACGCTGTCTATAAAGTTGGAGACCAAGTGAGTGGTACCATGGCAAACCCCTAACAAGAGCCCAGTGGAAAATGCCTCCTGTCACCCACCTGCCATCACCACTGTTACTCAGGGTTGGACCCTACCTCCCAGATATTACCACCAACCCCTCTGCCTCTCTTCCCAATCGTCAGCCCTCGAAGCTGAGATCCTGTGTGTAGATCTCTGAACGCCCTCCCAAATCATGTGTGTAATGGAAGCTTGGTCTGAAAAACCAACCAGCTCAACCTGACAACAGGTGCTCACCCTGCTGCACTGCTGCACCAGCACACGCCTGTCGTACCAACAGCAAGAGCAGAGCCAAGTATGAAGAGATGTTCCTGGAGAAGGTTCTGTACACAAGAGACAGGTGACACACACACCAGCATCTGTCCTACTCCCCTGGGTCCTGAAGCCCTCCCACACTTCTTCCTTCCCAGCTCACATTCAACCCAAGAGCCATCTCCTCAGGATGGCTTCCATTCCACTAAGCTGAGAAGAGCATCTCAAGACCTTCACCTTTTTTTTTCCCAGGTTATTTCATTCACCAAAACAACCTTTAGAAGCCTTCCCTCTGACCACAGCAGACTGGCTTAGCCAAACTCATTACCAGTGCAGTCCTTCCTCTCTGCTGAAAACACAGACCCTCCTTCTAATTCCCAAATCAGCCCACACGTCACCATTTCTCATCTTAAAACTTTTGGGGAAGGGGAAATTAAATGGAAAAAAAAAAAAAAACGCCAAAAATACACACACAACCCAACACTTGTTTCTCAAGGCTTTCTGTCCTTCCTTTTATCTCGCCCACACTCTGTACCTGAACCAAACACTGCCATTTTTTATAATAATTAAAAAAAGAAAGACAGACAGACAAGGGAAGGAGAGCTCAGATCCACCAGACCCATCTCGGCCTGCAGACCTGCAGCCTGGAGCGAAGCGTGGCTCCTCGGGTACCAACAGGCAGGATGCTCCCACTGCAGCTGCTCAGGCAGCACTTGTCCAAGCAGTTAATTCCTGAGGCAGGACGCTTACGAATGTGTTTATCATCTTCAGCGCTCTTCCTCAGACTTTGGGGGAAACACCCTTCCAAGCTGTGATGCAATTTTTGCAAATACGCTGTGCTGGTGTCGGGGGGAGGACGCGTCACCGCCGGGGAATCGGTTCTGGTACGTGAAAAACTTCTCATAGCTGCCTCCTGTAAGAAGTCCACTGAATGTTCTGGTACATTAAGTACTCAGATTGTCCTGAGATGGGATATAATCATCAAGATCTAATTTGAGAGAGCCCTCCGTAACCTTTAATGAGTCACTTGATGGTGTTTTTACTTGACCTTAACAAACAATCAAATAATTTGCTCCTCTTTGAATAAGGAGGACAAAAGATATTTCCTGAGCAACGTTTTATTAATTTTGCAGAAGACTATAAATCTCAGTCAACTACAGCCCTGATGAAATGTTTTGGTTTGTTTTGTTCATTTTTAGATTCGTATCCCTGCCTTTCACACTATTTGCAGATCAATGGAAGAAAGAGCAGGTCAGGAGTCAATCGCAGTTGTGCCAATCAGTGTTGCTCTACAGACTGAATTCTTTCATCTGCCTCTCCTCCCAAGTCTAGGAGGAAAGAAAGAAAGTAATCTCATACCAGTTGTGTACACAAATAGACAAATGATCTCCGTGGGGGGAAGAAGCTGCCTGCCCCACCACCCAACATGCTATGGAGGGCACTCGGCTCTTCTGGGCTGCTGGGTGCCCCTGACAGAGCTGGGGGCTTCACAAACGGCAGGGCTGAGCCACAGGACATTTCTTGGGGTTCAGCTATGTATTTTTGGTTAGAGCCATTTAGAAAAGCTAAATTCATTTATTGCTTGCAAGTATTTAACTGTTGGCAGAATTAAAGGCTGATTCACAAAATCCACTTTTTTTTTTCCTTTGTTTCCTTCTGTGTGTCTAACTCTCCTGTAACTGTTCCTTCATTCTAGTGACAAAATACAGAAGTTGAAGGACTAAACTCCAAGAGAACTGGTACTTTCATGGGATCTGGAGCATCTCTGTGCCAGGGCAGGCTGAGAGCCCTAAGGCTGCTCAGCCTGGAGAAGCCTCAGAGGGGATCTGATCAGTGCTGAGCAAGAGCTAAAGGGCCCCCGGGGGGCAAGAGGCTGGGGCCAGACTCTGGTCAGTGGTGCCCAGGGACAGGACAAGGGGCAACGGGCACCAACTGGAACCCAGGAGGTGCCACCTGAGCAGGAGGAGAAACTTCTTTGGGGTGAGGGTGGCCGAGCCTGGAGCAGCTGCCCAGAGAGGCTGTGGAGTCTCCTGCTCTGGAGAGATCCCAAACCCCCCTGGGCACCATCCTGGGCACCCTGCTGGGGGTGAGCTGCTGGAGCAGGGGGCTGGATGAGATGATCTCCAGAGGTCCCTTCCAGCCCCACCCTGCTGGTGCTCTGGGATCTACTGGGAGTAACTCCCCCAGGGACAGCCCTCCCCGTGCCACAGCAGCTGGTTGTTGCACTGCTGCTAACCACCCCTACGTCAGAGCTGGGCAAGGAGCCGGCTCTGCCGGTGCGTGTGCTAGCACAGGCTGCAGAGCTGCAGGTGACACATCCAGCTCCCAGCAACACTCCCAGCAGCAGTGCTTCCCAGGTACCTCTCATCCTCCAGAACGATCAGGTTGTGGTGATGGATGGATTCTGTCCTGTAATTTTGTTAATGGCTCTAATCAAAACCTTTTTACAGAGCTCTGTGAGAATCAAATGGGCCATTTGGCCATTTCCATACAGACATTTGTTTGCTTCTGAAACATCTATTTGGGGAAGTGTTCGAGTATTTCCACCAAGTTGCCCGATGACTTTGGTTAGCGTCATCCAGAGCCTCTGAACCAAAACCTGAGGTTTCCCTTGATATTGTCCCCAGTAATAAAAAATGGAGGTTTGCCCCCTAAACAGATGATAGATGGTTTAAACTGGAGGGGGAAGGACGTGCAGAATGGCAGGATGTGGATCCCAGCATGGTGGGGTTGGAAGGGACCTCTGGAGATCATCTCACCCAACCCCCCTGCTGAAGCAGATTCACCCAGGGTGGGACACAACAAAAAAAGAGTACCCCCTACACTGAATTTTCAGAGGCATGTTTCATGTGCAAATTCACAAAAACTTTGGAATTTTGAAACATTTCCACAATGGCCAAGAACCAGTAGGAACTTAGAAGCAAAGACTAAAGCATTCCTGGAGCAAAAGCTAGTCTTTATTGATTTTAATTGCAAATCTTTAAGAATTAAAAAAAAAAAAAAAAAAAAAAGGTTAAAATTTCTAATTCTCAGCAATTAATATTGTCAGGTAATATTCTCTACTTTTACTGCTGTTTGGCTTTTCTCTCCTGTAGTAAAAACAACACATAAACAAGGACAAGCCTTCATTACTACGCTGCAGTGCAAACCCTTGCATGAAGCACCCAGCCATTGCTCAATGCTCCTAAAAGCTGTCTCCAGTTGCTGAAAATTTGAACAAACAACCCAAGGCACCCAAATAATTTGTCAGCTCTGGTTTTCAACGCGCAGTTTCTGATGTTCCTGCAGAACTGCAGTGTGCAAGAGCTCATCTAGATCAGGCCCACTAGATCATCAGTTACTGTGTGAAAAGGCTTCACAAAATGAGCTCCCTCAGAGTTTCATTTTTGGGGGATGCAGGGAAGCCAGGGAAGGGGTGAACCTTGGAAAACATGGCACACTGACATTTCCAAAGGGTTTTTTGTATGCCTCCTCTCCAACACCTATTTTTTATTTCTTAAATCTCTTATACATGAGAAATGGAAATAGTGATTTTGTCAAGTATTGAAATGAACAGAAATTTACTTTTAAATAAGCATCTCTTTCACGGGTAACTTCAGAATTCGTGGCACTACAGCAGAGTTTTCTGCTAACAGGATTGAAAGCAAATGCTGGAAATCTCCATAAAATGCATTTTCCATTTTCTGCATAGTCTACTACGTGCCTAAGCACAGAAGTGCTCAGTAAACTACTCTACAAAATTATTTCTTGTACTTCAAAAACAGGGAGAAGGCTGGTGTGTGGTTGAGGTGGCCCTGCACCCAGGAGCCGCCAGGCAGTGGCTCCATCAGGACCAGAGCCAGTGGACTCTCATTTCCACAGATTTCAGCCATCCTCTTACTCAAGCTTTTAAATGGACAGACCAAGGCTGCAGAACAAGCTCAGCCCCTGTCAGACACCACAAAATGTGTGCAGTGGAGAGCTCTCAAGGGAGGGGTGAGTCCACAGGTGCCTATTTATAAACTAAACTCTGGTGATACCTTCTCAGGCACGAGGCATCCCCCATGTCATGTCTCTGGGTTCTCTCACGCTGGAGAGGACTCACCTTGTGCTGTGTCCCTCGCTGCAGTGCAAGGCCAGGCATGGCACATGTGCAGAAGCACACACCACAGGCCACCAGGCAGAGGCCACTTCCCTCCCATGTCCAACATTCCATCAGGAAAACCCAACCATGTTGGGGGGGAATAAAAAAAGTGAGACAATTTCCTTTGCAGAGGTGTCAGGAGGAGCAGTGTTGACCCAGCACCTCATAAATCAGCTTTCTGAGCCCAAGAGAGGCATGGAGGTGCTACCCCCACACAAGATACTCCTCCTGAGATCTGGACCCTCCTGGCAGAGGTGCACGAGGCTCTTCAGGTTCTTGGTTGGCTTCAGCAGCCCTCCGTGGGGTAGGATGCACCCAGCACCAGGCTAGCAGTAAAACTTTAGTCATATGTGGGTGAATGAAAACATTTTCTTCACCATATGGTATACTATGGGAATAATTGCCAAATGACAGAAGCTCGCTAATAGTGATGCCAAATACATAGATAATACTGTCAACTTGTGAGCAGCCTACATTCTCCTATTTTAAGACATACAAGTGCGTGCAGTTTGAAAACATCCCCAAGAAGCTGCAGACTGAGGAACTCGGCATAGACACAGATCCCCAACATGCATTGGGGAAAGAATTGGAGTTGTTTTTCCAGTTTTTCAGAACTCTGTGAATCACAGAGGTGAAGAGTGGAGATTGCTGTGCAAAGAGGTGGCTTTAAACAAAGTTCAGGGAAGTCCAGGAAGTGATGAGGCAAGAATCCTCCCTTATTAGGAATAATGTCTTCTCGTGGCTACTGAGCTACAGCGAGGAAGTATCACCCTTGTTGGGTCTGAAGTGGAACAGAAGAAGGAAATCTCCAGTTTGTGGTGCAGCAGTTTGCAACTCACCATGCTAGAGACAAGTCAAAACACTTTAATAGTGTGGTGCTTTTAAACAAAAAGCTTTTCACTGTTCAGCAAGTGCACAAACTTTCCAAGTATCCTGGCTGCAAATGTAAGGCCGGTTTATGAGCCGAAGGACTATATACACAGTGTACTTCAAACTTACAAAATGAGCCGTGGTTGTTCCTCTGGCACTTTTCAGACTGAAGATGTGCAGAACAGGCACTACCAAAACTACCAGAGTTGAAGTTTCACATCCTTACCAAGCCACTCAGAGCTCCCCACGGCCCACACGAGGACCGCTCGCTGCCGCAGTCAGAGCTCACAGCCTGGACAAGGCAGGACCTGCCACTGTCAGACCCCAACGCCTGTGGACAGCCCCTGAGCATGTGCTCTGCAGCCCAGATCCCTCCTCCCTGCTGGAACTTTATTTATCCACCAGGGAGCATTTGGTCTAAACCACCTCTGGCATGGCACGCAGGCATCCTGGCCCTGGGAGGAAAGTGTCCTGCAGGGCTCCCTCCTCGCCTGGCCTGGTGATCAACACCCCAGTGGGGACCTGATGGTGCCCCAGAAAGCCCCCCTGTGTATCAACAATCAACCCTGCCCTCATCGTTACAGTCAGGGGACTCCAACCTTATTTTATGACCAGGAAAACAGAAGAAAGTAAGAAAAAAAATCAATTTTTCCCTGTCCCAGAGTACAACTCCCACACTTGCCTTTGTGACACAGTCATCTCCAGTAGAAGATAATGAGATCCCTTGGTTTTTCCTTTCAAAGCACATTAAAGAGAACACAGGAGCTGTCTGGAAATATGAGACCACCTCACATTCAAATTGCTCCTCTACAAGCATTATTCTTCAGACTAATCCAACCAATCTTTTCCAGTCATGGAATCCAGGAGGTTTGAAGGGACCTCTGGAGATCATCTCATCCAACCCCCTGCTCCAGGGGTCACCCACAGCAGGGTGCCCAGGATGGTGCCCAGGGGGGTTTGGGATCTCTCCAGAGCAGGAGACTCCACAGCCTCTCTGGGCAGCTGCTCCAGTGTCCGCT
>NW_008632775.1:0-2956 GCF_000691845.1 Merops nubicus | reverse complement strand
CTGGGCACCACTGACCAGAGTCTGGCCCCAGCCTCTTGCCCCCCCGGGGCCCTTTAGCTCTTGCTCAGCATTGATCAGATTCCCTCTGAGCCTTCTCCAGGCTGGGCAGCCTTAGGGCTCTCAGCCTGGCCTGGCACAGAGATGCTCCATGCTATAGTCTGAGTACATGATATGAGTATAGACTCATATCCCACCCATCGTTGACATCTGGAACATCTCTGCCTGCCTGGCAGTGCTCATTGCCCCTGCTAGCTGGGGTTCACCTGGGTGCCTATTACTCTACCACTGAGTCCTCTGCAAGCCCGTAACCCACAGCAGCCTGATCCCAGTTCAGACCAGGCCCTGCCCTGAGCAGCAGCTCATAGTAGGTGCCCTGGAGAGGTTCTTCTGAGTCACCATCCTTCTGTGTTCCTAAAATTCAGACCAGTACCAATGCAAGTCAGACCCCAAGTGCTGTGGCACACGGTCAGCACATCACATCATTCTGAAAGTGGCCACCAGCAACTGCAGTGACCAGGATTTTCTGAGCCATCATTCACCTGTTTCAGAGAAGCTTCATCTCCCCAGCTTTTGCAGCAGCTATCTTTACAAAAATGTTTTGCAGGAAAACATCAAGCTTCCTAAAACCGAGTAGATTTCCAGAATGCTACTTCCTTATTCACAAGGTTTGTTATCCAGTAGCAAAAGGAGAAGTGATATGATACAAAATGAGATTTTAAGGCAGGGGGGGAATGATCTTTTCTGATATTTTTTTTTGGTATGCAGCACACTGCATGGAGGATATGGAGACTACTCACCACAGGATATCAAATCAAGCAACTTGATAAACTGATTAATGTGCTGACTTCATATTATCCTGCTCTGTTCTCTATTTGGTTTACATTTATAATTTAGCTTACTCATTTAGTCTTGTTAATAAAATATCAGCTTGGAAATCTGTGTGGATTGCATGTTCTCTCCCCAGGTGTTATGACTAAAAACCCAAGGAATCCCCAGACAGGGACCTGGTAAATCTGAGCCCTGGTACAAAGGAATGCCCCACAGCTCTCCCATGAGAGCTGCTGGAGCCTGTAGGAAACAGCATCTGCAGAGCAGTTGTGTCCTGGGACTGACAGCAGGGCTTTGGAAGCCTGAGGAGTGGCTGTGGTGGGTACAAACCACTCATCAGGAAGGTTCATCACCTTCCTGAGAAATCACCCTCCGCTCCTCGCAGGGCTGGCAAGTGAAAAGGCACCTGAGCCACCTGGGTTCAGTACCCAAACAGCATCAGGACACTGTTAGGGAAAAGGCATGAATGAAACAATGAAAAGTCAACTTTGGCCACGCTTATGGTCAAGAACTGAACTGGAATTTCACTGTCCCATTGTCAGAGACCTGTTATCCTTCTGAACAGTAAAGATTTGTGAGAGGAGATGAGCAGTGGAACCCAGGAAGTCACACACAGCCACTGTCCCAGGGGATTTATCTCCCAGTCTCCAGGGAGCACTGGGGCCCTAGTTTGAATATTCACACTGCATCCTCAATGCAGCATTTCAAAAAGATGCCGTCAAATAAGTTGAAATAACCGTGAGAAACGAACCACAGTCTGCTGGGATACGGTAAACTCACAGAATAAGCTTAATTCATCAGAAAAACGTTCCTTGCCAGTGCTCATACCTCCTGTTCTCACACATAACCTCCCGGCATATGCAGGCCCACACAGAGACACACACTTCGTGCAGAGGCACTCAGAAGACATGATCTTAAAAAACCTTGCTCCAATGCAGCGTGCAGACCGCTGCTGAAAGTGGTACAGATAAAGAAATTTTGCTAATTACTATTTTTTCAGACTGAAATATCAATAAAATACCTGACTATAGCACTGCAAAACACTTTGTATCAAGTATAAACCTGTTTAAGCTTTAGCGTATTTTTATCCTGCTTGTTGGATTGGGGTTTTTTTTGTTTGTTTAGTTTTGTTTGTTTTTTTAATTTTATTTTATTTTGTTTGCTTGTTTTGGTTTGTTTTGGGTTTTTTTTTTAAGAAAATGAGGCTTATGTCACCAGATATGTTTGCATTTGTGTGCCTGGCTACCGTAAGCAGCTTTGAAACTGGCTGACTGATTTCAATCAGATCTAACATAAAGACAAAGGTCTAAGTGATAATGTGTTCCTACCAACATTATGAAATTAAGCAACCAGAGACACTCTATTAGCGTTCCACTTGAGAGACAAAATGCAACACGAGCTTCTCCTGTATTAGGCACCAGGAATTCAATCTAGAAATGCAAAGTCATGGGAAACTGGGCTTGCCTGCAAAGAAATGAAATCTTGATTTAAAATAAACAAAATTGGTATGTCTGAGCATCTAAGAAGCCCCTAGGTAGGTGAGAACTATGGGAAATGTCAAAATTTTTCAGGGACATCTTTGCTGGTGCTGTTACTGCTGGCATGCCTTTCATTAAAGAACTGTGGTACCACAGAAACCTTTGCCATGCAGGTGCTAGTAGGAAATGATCAACTCCTCACCACCACCTGTAAGCTTGTAACTGTAAAGGTGTATCTTTCAGACCTGGAACCATTCGCTCTTTGCCATAATTTTTCATAAACCTTCCTAATTCTTTGCTATTTATCTTAAAAGTACAAAACCCCACAACACTGGCACATCACTCAGTGCTACAGCAGCAGTCCCAGTACTGCTGCATCATCTCTTGGTCTTTCCTATCTCCTACCTATACATCCAAAGAATGGAAGTCCTCAGGCACAAAACCAGCAGCAGCTTTTGTTGTTCATAGCTGTGAAGTTAAATTGGAAGGGATAACTAAATCCAGTGTTCATTTAACCCATTTGGCTCTAAGGCAGAGTTACTGGCTTTCATGACTAGTGTTTTTGGAAAGCAACACAACAGCAGGATGAAATTACAGCATAAAGAGTAACCTCTAACATAGAGGTGACTGTCCCGATCCGATGTCGGGGG